>NC_073244.2:4388586-4701521 GCF_029281585.2 Gorilla gorilla gorilla | reverse complement strand
GTTATTTCCATGTGTAAAGAGATAGCTGTGTAGATATTTCCATGTATATGCTGATAGCAGTGTAGATATTTCCATTTTCATGCAGATAGCGGTTTAGATATTTCCATGTTCAAACAGATAGCGGTGTAGATATTTCCATGTTCATACAGATAGCGGTGTAGATATTTCCATGTTCATCCAGATGGCTGTGTAGATATATCCATGTTCATACAGATTGCGGTGTAGATATTTCCATGTTCGTACAGATAGCGGTGTAGCTATTTCCATGTTAATACAGATAGCGGTGTAGAAATTTCCATGTTCATAGAGATAGCAGTGTAGAAATTTCCAAGTTTATACAGATAGCGGTGTAGTTATCTCCATCTTAATATAGATGGCGGTGTAGATATTTATATGTTCATACAGATGGCGGTGCAGATATTTCCATGTTCATACAGATGGCGGTGTAGCTATTTCCATGTTTATAGAGATAGCGGTGTAGATATTTCCATGTTTATACAGATAGCGGTGAAGATGTATGCATGTTTTCACAGATAGCGGTGTAGATATTTCCATGTTCATACAGATAGCGGTTTAGATATTTCCATGTTCATCCAGAGGGCTGCGTAGATATATCCATGTTCATACAGATAGCGGTGTAGATATTTCCATTTTCATGCAGATAGCGGTGTAGATATTTACATGTTCAAACAGATAGCGGTGTAGATATTTCCATGTTCATTCAGATAGCTTTGTAGATATTTCCATGTTCATACAGATAGAGGTGTAGATATTTACATGTTCAAACAGATAGCGGTGTAGATATTTCCATGTTCATTCAGATAGCTTTGTAGATATTTCCATGTTCATACAGATAGCGGTGTAGATATTTCCATGTTCATACAGATAGCGGTGAAGATATTTCCACGTTTATACAGATAGCGGAGAAGATCTATGCATGTTTACACAGATAATGGAGTAGATATTTCCATGTTCATCCAGATGGCTGTGTAGATATTTCCATGTTCATACAGATAGCGGTGTAGTTATTTCCATGTTCATACAGATAGCGGTGTAGATATTTCCATGTTCATACAGATAGCGGTGCTGATATTTCCATGTTTATACAGGTAGTGGTGTAGATATTTCCATGTTTATACAGATAGCGGTGTAGATATTTCCATGTTTATACAGATAGCTGTGTAGAGATTTCCATGTTTATAGATATAGCGGTGTAGTTATTTCCATGTGTAAAGAGATAGCTGTGTAGATATTTCCATGTATATGCGGATAGCTTTGTAGATATTTCCATTTTCATGCAGATAGCGGTGTAGATATTTACATGTTCAAACAGATAGCGGTGTAGATATTTCCATGTTCATTCAGATAGCTTTGTAGATATTTCCATGTTCATACAGATAGCGGTGTAGATATTTCCATGTTCATACAGATAGCGGTGTAGATATTTCCATGTTCATACAGATAACGGTGCTGATATTTCCATGTTTATGCAGGTAGCGGTGTATATATTTCCATGTTTCTACAGATAGCGGTGTAGATATTTCCATGTTTATACAGATAGCGGTGTAGATATTTCCATGTTTATTCAGATAGCGGTGTAGATATCTCCATCTTAATACAGATGGCGGTGTAGATATTTATATGTTCATACAGATGGCGGTGCAGATATTTCCATGTTCATACAGATGGCGGTGTAGATATTTCCATGTTCATACAGATAGCGGTGAAGTTATTTCCATGTGTAAAGAGATAGCTGTGTAGATATTTCCATGTATATGCAGATAGCTGTGTAGATATTTCCATTTTCATGCAGATAGCGGTGTATATATTTCCATCTTCAAACAGATAGCGGTGTAGATATTTCCATGTTCATACAGATAGCAATGTAGATATTTCCATGTTTATACAGATAGCGGTGAAGATGTATGCGTGTTTACACAGATAGCGGTGTGGATATTTCCATGTTCATCCAGAGGGCTTTGTAGATATATCCATGTTCATACAGATAGCGGTGTAGATATTTCCATGTTCATACTGATAGCGGTGTAGACATTTCCATGTTCATACAGATAGCGGTGTAGATATTTCCAAGTTCATACAGATAGCGGTGTAGATATTTCCATGTTCATTCAGATAGCGGTGCTGATATTTCCATGCTTATACAGGTAGCGGTGTAGATATTTCCATGTTTATACAGATAACGGTGTATACATTTCCATGTTTATACAGATAGCGGTGTAGATATTTCCATGTTTATGCAGATAGCGGTGTAGATATCTCCATCTTAATACAGATGGCGGTGCAGATATTTATATGTTCATACAGATGGCGGTGCAGATATTTCCATGTTCATACAGATGGCGGTGTGGATATTTCCATGTTCATACAGATAGTGGTGTAGTTATTTCCATGTGTAAAGAGATAGCTGTGTAAATATTTCCATGTATATGCTGATAGCAGTGTAGATATTTCCATTTTCATGCAGATAGCGGTTTAGATATTTCCATGTTCAAACAGATAGCGGTGTAGATATTTCCATGTTCATACAGATAGCGGTGTAGATATTTCCATGTTCATCCAGATGGCTGTGTAGATATATCCATGTTCATACAGATTGCGGTGTAGATATTTCCATGTTCGTACAGATAGCGGTGTAGCTATTTCCATGTTAATACAGATAGCGGTGTAGAAATTTCCATGTTCATAGAGATAGCAGTGTAGATATTTCCAAGTTTATACAGATAGCGGTGTAGTTATCTCCATCTTAATATAGATGGCGGTGCAGATATTTCCATGTTCGTACAAATGGCGGTGTAGATATTTCCATGTTCATACAGATAGCGGTGAAGTTATTTCCATGTGTAAAGAGATAGCTGTGTAGATATTTCCATGTATATGCAGATAGCTGTGTAGATATTTCCATTTTCATGCAGATAGCGGTGTATATATTTCCATCTTCAAACAGATAGCGGTGTAGATATTTCCATGTTCATACAGATAGCAATGTAGATATTTCCATGTTTATACAGATAGCGGTGAAGATGTATGCATGTTTACACAGATAGCGGTGTGGATATTTCCATGTTCATCCAGAGGGCTTTGTAGATATATCCATGTTCATACAGATAGCGGTGTAGATATTTCCATGTTCATACTGATAGCGGTGTAGACATTTCCATGTTCATACAGATAGCGGTGTAGATATTTCCAAGTTCATACAGATAGCGGTGTAGATATTTCCATGTTCATTCAGATAGCGGTGCTGATATTTCCATGCTTATACAGGTAGCGGTGTAGATATTTCCATGTTTATACAGATAACGGTGTATACATTTCCATGTTTATACAGATAGCGGTGTAGATATTTCCATGTTTATGCAGATAGCGGTGTAGATATCTCCATCTTAATACAGATGGCGCTGCAGATATTTATATGTTCATACAGATGGCGGTGCAGATATTTCCATGTTCATACAGATGGCGGTGTGGATATTTCCATGTTCATACAGATAGCGGTGTAGTTATTTCCATGTGTAAAGAGATAGCTGTGTATATATTTCCATGTATATGCTGATAGCATTGTAGATATTTCCATTTTCATGCAGATAGCGGTGTAGATATTTCCATGTTCAAACAGATAGCGGTGTAGATATTTCCATGTTCATACAGATAGCGGTGTAGATATTTCCATGTTCATACAGATAGCGGTGTAGATATTTCCATGTTCACACAGATAGCGGTGCTGATATTTCCATGTTTATACAGGTAGCGGTGTAGATATTTCCATGTTCATGTATATAGCGGTGTAGATATTTCCATGTTCATTCAGATAGCTTTGTAGATATTTCCACGTTCATACAGATAGCGGTGTAGATATTTCCATGTTCATACAGATAGCGGTGTAGACAATTCCATGTTCATACAGATAGCGGTGCTGATATTTCCATGTTTATACAGGTAGTGGTGTAGATATTTCCATGTTTATACAGATAGCGGTGTAGATATTTCCATGTTTATACAGATAGCTGTGTAGAGATTTCCATGTTTATAGATATAGCGGTGTAGTTATTTCCATGTGTAAAGAGATAGCTGTGTAGATATTTCCATGTATATGCGGATAGCTTTGTAGATATTTCCATTTTCATGCAGATAGCGGTGTAGATATTTACATGTTCAAACAGATAGCGGTGTAGATATTTCCATGTTCATTCAGATAGCTTTGTAGATATTTCCATGTTCATACAGATAGCGGTGTAGATATATCCATGTTCATACAGATAGCGGTGTAGATATTTCCATGTTCATACAGATAACGGTGCTGATATTTCCATGTTTATGCAGGTAGCGGTGTATATATTTCCATGTTTCTACAGATAGCGGTGTAGATATTTCCATGTTTATACAGATAGCGGTGTAGATATTTCCATGTTTATTCAGATAGCGGTGTAGATATCTCCATCTTAATACAGATGGCGGTGTAGATATTTATATGTTCATACAGATGGCGGTGCAGATATTTCCATGTTCATACAGATGGCGGTGTAGATATTTCCATGTTCATACAGATAGCGGTGAAGTTATTTCCATGTGTAAAGAGATAGCTGTGTAGATATTTCCATGTATATGCAGATAGCTGTGTAGATATTTCCATTTTCATGCAGATAGCGGTGTATATATTTCCATCTTCAAACAGATAGCGGTGTAGATATTTCCATGTTCATACAGATAGCAATGTAGATATTTCCATGTTTATACAGATAGCGGTGAAGATGTATGCGTGTTTACACAGATAGCGGTGTGGATATTTCCATGTTCATCCAGAGGGCTTTGTAGATATATCCATGTTCATACAGATAGCGGTGTAGATATTTCCATGTTCATACTGATAGCGGTGTAGACATTTCCATGTTCATACAGATAGCGGTGTAGATATTTCCAAGTTCATACAGATAGCGGTGTAGCTATTTCCATGTTCATTCAGATAGCGGTGCTGATATTTCCATGCTTATACAGGTAGCGGTGTAGATATTTCCATGTTTATACAGATAACGGTGTATACATTTCCATGTTTATACAGATAGCGGTGTAGATATTTCCATGTTTATGCAGATAGCGGTGTAGATATCTCCATCTTAATACAGATGGCGGTGCAGATATTTATATGTTCATACAGATGGCGGTGCAGATATTTCCATGTTCATACAGATGGCGGTGTGGATATTTCCATGTTCATACAGATAGTGGTGTAGTTATTTCCATGTGTAAAGAGATAGCTGTGTAGATATTTCCATGTATATGCTGATAGCAGTGTAGATATTTCCATTTTCATGCAGATAGCGGTTTAGATATTTCCATGTTCAAACAGATAGCGGTGTAGATATTTCCATGTTCATACAGATAGCGGTGTAGATATTTCCATGTTCATCCAGATGGCTGTGTAGATATATCCATGTTCATACAGATTGCGGTGTAGATATTTCCATGTTCGTACAGATAGCGGTGTAGCTATTTCCATGTTAATACAGATAGCGGTGTAGAAATTTCCATGTTCATAGAGATAGCAGTGTAGAAATTTCCAAGTTTATACAGATAGCGGTGTAGTTATCTCCATCTTAATATAGATGGCGGTGTAGATATTTATATGTTCATACAGATGGCGGTGCAGATATTTCCATGTTCATACAGATGGCGGTGTAGCTATTTCCATGTTTATAGAGATAGCGGTGTAGATATTTCCATGTTTATACAGATAGCGGTGAAGATGTATGCATGTTTTCACAGATAGCGGTGTAGATATTTCCATGTTCATACAGATAGCGGTTTAGATATTTCCATGTTCATCCAGAGGGCTGCGTAGATATATCCATGTTCATACAGATAGCGGTGTAGATATTTCCATTTTCATGCAGATAGCGGTGTAGATATTTACATGTTCAAACAGATAGCGGTGTAGATATTTCCATGTTCATTCAGATAGCTTTGTAGATATTTCCATGTTCATACAGATAGAGGTGTAGATATTTACATGTTCAAACAGATAGCGGTGTAGATATTTCCATGTTCATTCAGATAGCTTTGTAGATATTTCCATGTTCATACAGATAGCGGTGTAGATATTTCCATGTTCATACAGATAGCGGTGAAGATATTTCCACGTTTATACAGATAGCGGAGAAGATCTATGCATGTTTACACAGATAATGGAGTAGATATTTCCATGTTCATCCAGATGGCTGTGTAGATATTTCCATGTTCATACAGATAGCGGTGTAGTTATTTCCATGTTCATACAGATAGCGGTGTAGATATTTCCATGTTCATACAGATAGCGGTGCTGATATTTCCATGTTTATACAGGTAGCGGTGTAGATATTTCCATGTTTCTACAGATAGCGGTGTAGATATTTCCGTGTTTATACAGATAGCGGTGTAGATATTTCCATGTTTATTCAGATAGCGGTGTAGATATCTCCATCTTAATACAGATGGCGGTGTAGATATTTATATGTTCATACAGATGGCGGTGCAGATATTTCCATGTTCATACAGATGGCGGTGTAGATATTTCCATGTTCATACAGATAGCGGTGAAGTTATTTCCATGTGTAAAGAGATAGCTGTGTAGATATTTCCATGTATATGCAGATAGCTGTGTAGATATTTCCATTTTCATGCAGATAGCGGTGTATATATTTCCATCTTCAAACAGATAGCGGTGTAGATATTTCCATGTTCATACAGATAGCAATGTAGATATTTCCATGTTTATACAGATAGCGGTGAAGATGTATGCGTGTTTACAAAGATAGCGGTGTTGATATTTCCATGTTCATCCAGAGGGCTTTGTAGATATATCCATGTTCATACAGATAGCGGTGTAGATATTTCCATGTTCATACAGATAGCGGTGTAGACATTTCCATGTTCATACAGATAGCGGTGTAGATATTTCCATGTTCATACAGATAGCGGTGTAGATATTTCCATGTTCATTCAGATAGCGGTGCTGATATTTCCATTCTTATACAGGTAGCGGTGTAGATATTTCCATGTTTATACAGATAACGGTGTATACATTTCCATGTTTATACAGATAGCGGTGTAGATATTTCCATGTTTATGCAGATAGCGGTGTAGATATCTCCATCTTAATACAGATGGCGGTGCAGATATTTATATGTTCATACAGATGGCGGTGCAGATATTTCCATGTTCATACAGATGGCGGTGTGGATATTTCCATGCTCATACAGATAGCGGTGTAGTTATTTCCATGTGTAAAGAGATAGCTGTGTAGATATTTCCATGTATATGCTGATAGCAGTGTAGATATTTCCATTTTCATGCAGATAGCGGTGTAGATATTTCCATGTTCAAACAGATAGCGGTGTAGATATTTCCATGTTCATACAGATAGCGGTGTAGATATTTCCATGTTCATACAGATAGCGGTGTAGATATTTCCATGTTCACACAGATAGCGGTGCTGATATTTCCATGTTTATACAGGTAGCGGTGTAGATATTTCCATGTTCATGTATATAGCGGTGTAGATATTTCCATGTTCATTCAGATAGCTTTGTAGATATTTCCACGTTCATACAGATAGCGGTGTAGATATTTCCATGTTCATACAGATAGCGGTGTAGATAATTCCATGTTCATACAGATAGCGGTGCTGATATTTCCATGTTTATACAGGTAGTGGTGTAGATATTTCCATGTTTATACAGATAGCGGTGTAGATATTTCCATGTTTATACAGATAGCGGTGTAGAGATTTCCATGTTTATAGATATAGCGGTGTAGTTATTTCCATGTGTAAAGAGATAGCTGTGTAGATATTTCCATGTATATGCAGATAGCTTTGTAGATATTTCCATTTTCATGCAGATAGCTGTGTAGATATTTACATGTTCAAACAGATAGCGGTGTAGATATTTCCATGTTCATTCAGATAGCTTTGTAGATATTTCCATGTTCATACAGATAGCGGTGTAGATATTTCCATGTTCATACAGATAGCGGTGTAGATATTTCCATGTTCATACAGATAGCGGTGCTGATATTTCCATGTTTATACAGGTAGCCGTGTAGATATTTCCGTGTTTATACTGATAGCGGTGTAGATATTTCCATGTTTATACAGATAGCTGTGTAGATATTTCCATGTTTATTCAGATAGCGGTGTAGATATCTCCATCTTAATACAGATGGCGGTGTAGATATTTATAAGTTCATACAGATGGCGGTGCAGATATTTCCATGTTCATACAGATGGCGGTGTAGATATTTCCATGTTCATACAGATAGCGGTGTAGTTATTTCCATGTGTAAAGAGATAGCTGTGTAGATATTTCCATGTATATGCAGATAGCTGTGTAGATATTTCCATTTCCATGCAGATAGCGGTGTATATATTTCCATCTTCAAACAGATAGCGGTGTAGATATTTCCATGTTCATACAGATAGCAATGTAGATATTTCCATGTTTATACAGATAGCGGTGAAGGTGTATGCATGTTTAAACAGATAGCGGTGTGGATATTTCCATGTTCATCCAGAGGGCTGTGTAGATATATCCATGTTCATACAGATAGCGGTGTAGATATTTCCATGTTCATACTGATAGCGGTGTAGACATTTCCATGTTCATACAGATAGCGGTGTAGATATTTCCATGTTCATACAGATAGCGGTGTAGATATTTCCTTGTTCATACAGATAGCGGTGCTGATATTTCCATGCTTATACAGGTAGCGGTGTAGATATTTCCATGTTTATACAGATAGCGGTGTATACATTTCCATGTTTATACAGATAGCGGTGTAGATATTTCCATGTTTATGCAGATATCGGTGTAGATATCTCCATCTTAATACAGATGGCGGTGCAGATATTTATATGTTCATACAGATGTCGGTGCAGATATTTCCATGTTCATACAGATGGCGGTGTGGATATTTCCATGTTCATACAGATAGCGGTGTAGTTATTTCCATGTGTAAAGAGATAGCTGTGTAGATATTTCCATGTATATGCTGATAGCAGTGTAGATATTTCCATTTTCATGCAGATAGCGGTGTAGATATTTCCATGTTCAGATAGCGGTGTAGATATTTCCATGTTCATACAGATAGCGGTGTAGATATTTCCATGTTCATACAGATAGCGGTGTAGATATTTCCATGTTTATACAGATAGCGTTGAAG
Organism: Gorilla gorilla gorilla; assembly: GCF_029281585.2. NCBI lineage: Eukaryota > Metazoa > Chordata > Mammalia > Primates > Hominidae > Gorilla > Gorilla gorilla. Next base: position 4,692,308 of record NC_073244.2, on the reverse strand, counting down.
ATCTATGCATGTTTGCACAGATAGCAGTGTAGATATTTCCATGTTCATCCAGATGGCTGTGTAGATATATCCATGTTCATACAGATAGCGGTGTAGGTATTTCCATGTTTATACAGATAGCGGTGTATATATTTCCATGTTCAGACAGATGGCGGTGTAGATATTTCCATGTTCATACAGATAGCAGTGTAGATATTTCCATGTTGATACAGATAGCGGTGTAGATACTTCCATGTTCATACAGATATCGGTGCTGATATTTCCATGGTTATACTGGCAGCGGTGAAGATATTTCCATGTTTATACAGATAGCGGTTTAGATATTTCCTTAATACAGATGGCGGTGTAGATATTTCCATGTTCATACAGATAGCGGTGTAGATATTTCCATGTTCATACAGATAGCGGTGTAGATATTTCCATGTTCATATAGATAGCGGTGCTGATATTTCCATGTTTATACAGGCAGCGGTGTAGATATTTCAATGTTCATACAGATTGCGGTGTACATATTTCAATGTTCATACAGATAGCGGTTTAGATATTTCCTTCTTAATACAGATGGCGGTGTAGATATTTATATGTTCATACAGATGGCGGTGCAGATATTTCCATGTTCACACAGATGGCGGTGTAGATATTTCCATGTTTATATAGATAGCGGAGTACTTATTTCCATGTGTTAAGAGATAGCTGTGTAGATATTTCCATGTGTATGCAGATAGCTGTGTAGATATTTCCATATTCATGCAGACAGCGGTGAAGATATTTCCATGTTCATACAGATAGCGGTGTAGATATTTCCATGTTCATACAGATAGCGGTGTAGATATTTGCATGTTCATACAGATAGCGGTGTAGATATTTCCATGTTCATACAGATAGCGGTGTAGATAATTCCATGTTCATACAGATAGCGGTGCTGATATTTCCATGTTTATACAGGTAGTGGTGTAGATATTTCCATGTTTATACAGATAGCGGTGTAGATATTTCCATGTTTATACAAATAGCGGTGTAGATATTTCCATGTTTATACAGATAGCAGTGTAGATATCTCCATCTTAATACAGATGGCGGTGTATATATTTATATGTTCATACAGATAGCGGTGCACAAATTTCCATGTTCATACAGATGGCGGTGTAGATATTTCCATGTTCATACAGATAGCGGTGTAGTTATTTCCATGTGTAAAGAGATAGCTGTGTAGATATTTCCATGTATATGCAGGTAGCAGTGTAGACATTTCCATTTTCATGCAGATAGCGGTGTAGATATTACCATGTTCAAACAGATAGCGGTGTAGATATTTCCATGTTCATACAGACGGCGGTGTGGATATTTCCATGTTTATACAGATAGCGGTGAAGATCTATACATGTTTACACAGATAGCAGAGTAGATATTTCCATGTTCATCCTGTTGGCTGTGTAGATATATCCATGTTCATACAGATAGCGGTGTAGATATTTCCATGTTCATACAGATAGCGGTGTAGCTATTTCCATGTTCATACAGATAGCGGTGTAGATATTTCCAAGTTCATACAGATAGCGGTGTAGCTATTTCCATGTTCATACAGATAACGGTGTAGCTATTTCCATGTTCATACAGATTGCAGTGTAGATATTTCCATGTTCATACAGATAGTGGTGTAGATATCTGCATTTTCATACAGAGAGCGGTGCTGATATTTCCATGTTTATACAGGCAGCGGTGTAGATATTTCCATGTTTATACAGATAGCGGTTTAGATATTTCCTTCTTAATACAGATGGCGGTGTAGATATTTATATGTTCATACAAATGGCGGTGCAGATATTTCCATGTTCATACAGATGGCGGTGTGGATATTTACATGTTCATACAGATAGCGGTGTAGTTATTTCCATGTGTAAAGAGATAGCTGTGTAGATATTTCCATGTATATGCTGATAGCAGTGTAGATATTTCCATTTTCATGCAGATAGCGGTGTAGATATTTCCATGTTCAAACAGATAGCAGTGTAGATATTTCCATGTTCATACAGATAGTGGTGTAGATATTTCCATGTTCATACAGATAGCGGTGTAGATATTTCCATGTTTATACAGATAGCGGTGAAGATGTATGCATGTTTACACAGATAGCGGTGTAGATATTTCCATGTTCATCCAGATGGCTGTGTAGATATATCCACGTTCATACAGAGAGCGGTGTAGTTATTTCCATGTTTATACAGATAGCGGTGTAGATATTTCCATGTTCATCCAGATGGCTGTGAAGATATATCCATGTTCATACAGATAGCGGTGTAGATATTTCCATGTTCATACAGATAGTGGTGTAGCTATTTCCATGTTCATACAGATAACGGTGTAGCTATTTCCATGTTCATACAGATAGCGGTGTAGATATTTCCATGTTGATACAGATAGCGGTGTAGATACTTCCATGTTCATACAGATATCGGTGCTGATATTTCCATGTTTATACAGGCAGCGGTGTAGATATTTCCATGTTTATACAGATAGCGGTTTAGATATTTCCTTCTTAATACAGATGGCGGTGTAGATATTTATATGTTCATACAGATGGCGGTGCAGATATTTCCATGTTCATACAGATGGCGGTGTAGATATTTCCATGTTTATAGATATAGCGGTGTAGTTATTTCCATGTGTTAAGAGATAGCTGTGTAGATATTTCCATGTATATGCAGATAGCTTTGTAGATATTTCCATGTTCATACAGAAGGCGGTGTGGATATTTCCATGTTCATACAGATAGCGGTGCTGATATTTCCATGTTTATACAGGCAGCGGTGTAGATATTTCCATGTTCATACAGATAGCGGTGTAGATATTTCAATGTTCATACAGACAGCGGTTTAGATATTTCTTTCTTAATACAGATGGCGGTGTAGATATTTATATGTTCATACAGATGGCGGTGCAGATATTTCCATGTTCATACAGATGGCGGTGTAGATATTTCCATGTTCATACAGATAGCGGTGCTGATATTTCCATGCTTATACAGGGAGCGGTGTAGATATTTCCATGTTTATACAGATAGCGGTGTATACATTTCCATGTTTATACAGATAGCGGTGTAGATATTTCCATGTTTATGCAGATAGCGTTGTAGATATCTCCATCTTAATACAGATGGCGGTGCAGATATTTATATGTTCATACAGATGGCGGTGCAGATATTTCCATGTTCATACAGATGGTGGTGTGGATATTTCCATGTTCATACAGATAGCGGTGTAGTTATTTCCATGTGTAAAGAGATAGCTGTGTAGATATTTCCATGTATATGCAGATAGCAGTGTAGATATTTCCATTTTCATGCAGATAGCGGTGTAGATATTTCCATGTTCAAACAGATAGTGGTGTAGATATTTCCATGTTCATACAGATAGCGGTGTAGATATTTCCATGTTCATACCGATAGCGGTGTAGATATTTCCATGTTTATACAGATTGCGGTGAAGATCTATGCATGTTTACACAGATAGCGGTGTAGATATTTCCATGTTCATCCAGATGGCTGTGTAGATATATCCATGTTCATACAGATAGCGGTGTAGATATTTCCATGTTCATACAGATAGCGGTGTAGATATTTCCATGTTCATCCAGATGGCTGTGTAGATATATCCATGTTCATACAGATAGCGGTGTAGATATTTCCATGTTCATACAGATAGTGGTCTAGCTATTTCCATGTTCATACAGATAACGGTGTAGCTATTTCCATGTTCATACAGATAGTAGTGTAGATATTTCCATGTTCATACAGATAGCGGTGTAGATACTTCCATGTTCATACAGATAGCGGTGCTGATATTTCCATGTTTATACAGGCAGCGGTGTAGATATTTCCATGTTTATACAGATAGCGGTTTAGATATTTCCTTCTTAATACAGATGGCGCTATAGATATTTATATGTTCATAAAGATGGCGGTGCAGATATTTCCATGTTCATACAGATGGCGGTGTAGATATTTCCATGTTTATAAATATAGCGGTGTAGTTATTTCCATGTGTAAAGAGATAGCTGTGTAGATATTTCCATGTATGTGCAGATAACTTTGTAGATATTTCCATTTTCATGCAGATAGCGGTATAGATATTTACATGTTCAAACAGATAGCGGTGTAGATATTTCCATGTTCATTCAGATAGCTTTGTAGATATTTCCATGTTCATACAGATAGCGGTGTAGATAATTCCATGTTCATACAGATAGCGGTGCTGATATTTCCATGTTTATACAGGTAGTGGTGTAGATATTTCCATGTTTATACAGATAGCGGTGTAGATATTTCCATGTTTATAGAGATAGCAGTGTAGATATTTCCATGTTTATAGATATAGCGGTGTAGTTATTTCCATGTGTAAAGAGATAGCTGTGTAGATATTTCCATGTATATGCAGATAGCTTTGTAGATATTTCCATTTTCATGCAGATTGCGGTGTAGATATTTACATGTTCAAACAGATAGCGGTGTAGATATTTCCATGTTCATTCAGATAGCTTTGTAGATATTTCCATGTTCATACAGATAGCGGGGTAGATATTTCCATGTTCATACAGATAGCAGTGTAGATATTTCCATGTTCATACAGATAGCGGTGCTGATGTTTCCATGTTTATACAGGTAGCAGTGTAGATATTTCCATGTTTATACAGATAGCGGTGTAGATATTTCCATGTTTATACAGATAGCGGTGTAGATATTTCCATGTTTATTCAGATAGCGGTGTAGATATCTCCATCTTAATACAGATGGCGGTGTAGATATTTATATGTTCATACAGATGGCGGTGCAGATATTTCCATGTTCATACAGATGGCGGTGTAGATATTTCCATGTTCATACAGATGGCGGTGTAGTTATTTCCATGTGTAAAGAGATAGCTGTGTAGATATTTCCATGTATATGCTGATAGCAGTGTAGATATTTCCATTTTCATGCAGATAGCGGTGTAGATATTTCCATGTTCAAACAGATAGCGGTGTAGATATTTCCATGTTCATACAGATAGCGGTGTAGATATTTCCATGTTCATACAGATAGCCGTGTAGATATTTCCATGTTTATACAGATAGCGTTGAAGATCTATGCATGTTTACACAGATAGCGGTGTAGATATTTCCATGTTCATCCAGATGGCTGTGTAGATATATCCATGTTCATACAGATAGCGGTGTAGATATTTCCATGTTTATACAGATAGCGGTTTAGATATTTCCTTCTTAATACAGATGGCGGTGTAGATATTTCCATGTTCATACAGATAGCGGTGTAGATATTTCCATGTTCATACAGATAGCGGTGTAGATATTTCCATGTTCATATAGATAGCGGTGCTGATATTTCCATGTTTATACAGGCAGCGGTGTAGATATTTCAATGTTCATACAGATTGCGGTGTACATATTTCAATGTTCATACAGATAGCGGTTTAGATATTTCCTTCTTAATACAGATGGCGGTGTAGATATTTATATGTTCATACAGATGGCGGTGCAGATATTTCCATGTTCACACAGATGGCGGTGTAGATATTTCCATGTTTATATAGATAGCGGAGTACTTATTTCCATGTGTTAAGAGATAGCTGTGTAGATATTTCCATGTGTATGCAGATAGCTGTGTAGATATTTCCATATTCATGCAGACAGCGGTGTAGATATTTCCATGTTCATACAGATAGCGGTGTAGATATTTCCATGTTCATACAGATAGCGGTGTAGATAATTCCATGTTCATACAGATAGCGGTGCTGATATTTCCATGTTTATACAGGTAGTGGTGTAGATATTTCCATGTTTATACAGATAGCGGTGTAGATATTTCCATGTTTATACAGATAGCGGTGTAGATATTTCCATGTTTATACAGATAGCAGTGTAGATATCTCCATCTTAATACAGATGGCGGTGTACATATTTATATGTTCATACAGATGGCGGTGCACAAATTTCCATGTTCATACAGATGGCGGTGTAGATATTTCCATGTTCATACAGATAGCGGTGTAGTTATTTCCATGTGTAAAGAGATAGCTGTGTAGATATTTCCATGTATATGCAGATAGCAGTGTAGACATTTCCATTTTCATGCAGATAGCGGTGTAGATATTTCCATGTTCAAACAGATAGCGGTGTAGATATTTCCATGTTCATACAGACGGCGGTGTAGATATTTCCATGTTTATACAGATAGCGGTGAAGATCTATGCATGTTTACACAGATAGCGGAGTAGATATTTCCATGTTCATCCAGATGGCTGTGTAGATATTTCCATGTTCATACAGATAGCGGTGTAGCTATTTCCATGTTCATACAGATAGCGGTGTAGATATTTCCATGTTCATACAGATAGCGGTGTAGATATTTCCATGTTCATACAGATAGCGGTGCTGATATTTCCATGTTTATACAGGCAGCGGTGTAGATATTTCAAAGTTCATACAGATAGCGGTGTAGATATTTCAATGTTCATACAGATAGCGGTTTAGATATTTCTTTCTTAATACAGATGGCGTTGTAGATATTTATATGTTCATACAGATGGCGGTGCAGATATTTCCATGTTCATACAGATGGCGGTGTAGATATTTCCATGTTTATAGAGATAGCGGAGTACTTATTTCCATGTGTTAAGAGATAGCTGTGTAGATATTTCCATGTGTATGCACATAGCTGTGTAGATATTTCCATTTTCAAGCAGACAGCGTTGTAGATATTTCCATGTTCAAACAGATAGCGGTGTAGATATTTCCATGTTCATACAGATAGCGGTGTAGATATTTCCATGTTCATACAGATAGCGGTGTAGATATTTCCATGTTCATACAGATAGCGGTGTAGATATTTCCATGTTCATACAGATAGCGGTGCTGATATTTCCATGTTTATACAGGCAGCGGTGTAGATATTTCAAAGTTCATACAGATAGCGGTGTAGATATTTCAATGTTCATACAGATAGCGGTTTAGATATTTCTTTCTTAATACAGATGGCGTTGTAGATATTTATATGTTCATACAGATGGCGGTGCAGATATTTCCATGTTCATACAGATGGCGGTGTAGATATTTCCATGTTTATAGAGATAGCGGAGTACTTATTTCCATGTGTTAAGAGATAGCTGTGTAGATATTTCCATGTGTATGCACATAGCTGTGTAGATATTTCCATTTTCAAGCAGACAGCGTTGTAGATATTTCCATGTTCAAACAGATAGCGGTGTAGATATTTCCATGTTCATACAGATAGCGGTGTAGATATTTCCATGTTCATACAGATAGCGGTGTAGATATTTCCATGTTCATACAGATAGCGGTGTAGATAATTCCATGTTCATACAGATAGCGGTGCTGATATTTCCATGTTTATACAGGTAGTGGTGTAGATATTTCCATGTTTATACAGATAGCGGTGTAGATATTTCCATGTTTATACAGATAGCGGTGTAGAGATTTCCATGTTTATAGAGATAGCGGTGTAGTTATTTCCATGTGTAGAGAGATAGCTGTGTAGATATTTCCATGTATATGCAGATAGCTTTGTAGATATCTCCATTTTCATGCAGATAGCGGTGTAGATATTTACATGTTCAAACAGATAGCGGTGTAGATATTTCCATGTTCATTCAGATAGCTTTGTAGATATTTCCATGTTCATACAGATAGCGGTGTAGATATTTCCATGTTCATACAGATAGCGGTGTAGATATTTCCATGTTCATACAGATAGCGGTGCTGATATTTCCATGTTTATACAGGTAGCCGTGTAGATATTTTCATGTTTATACTGATAGCGGTGTAGATATTTCCATGTTTATACAGATAGCGTTGTAGATATTTCCATGTTTGTTCAGATAGCGGTGTAGATATCTCCATCTTAATACAGATGGCGGTGTAGATATTTATATGTTCATACAGATGGCGGTGCAGATATTTCCATGTTCATACAGATGGCGGTGTAGATATTTCCATGTTCATACAGATAGCGGTGTAGATATTTCCATGTTCAAACAGATAGTGGTGAAGATTTTTCCATGTTCATACTGATAGCGGTGTAGATATTTCCATGTTCATACAGATAGCGGTGTAGATATTTCCATGTTTCTACAGATTGCGGTGAAGATCTATGCATGTTTACACAGATAGCGGTGTAGATATTTCCATGTTCATCCAGATGGCTGTGTAGATATATCCATGTTCATACAGATAGTGGTGTAGATATTTCCATGTTCATACAGATAGCGGTGTAGATATTTCCATGTTCATCCAGATGGCTGTGTAGATATATCCATGTTCATACAGATAGCGGTGTAGATATTTCCATGTTCATACAGATAGTGGTGTAGCTATTTCCATGTTCATACAGATAACAGTGTAGCTATTTCCATGTTCATACAGATAGCGGTGTAGATATCTCCATCTTAATACAGATGGCGGTGTAGATATTTATATGTTCATACAGATGGCGGTGCAGATATTTCCATGTTCATACAGATGGCAGTGTAGATATTTCCATGTTCATACAGATAGCGGTGTAGTTATTTCCATGTGTAAAGAGATAGCTGTGTAGATATTTCCATGTATATGCAGATAGCTGTGTAGATATTTCCATTTTCATGCAGATAGTAGTGTATATATTTCCATCTTCAAACAGATAGCGGTGTATATATTTCCATGTTTATACAGATAGCGGTGTAGATATTTCCATGTTCATCCAGATGGCTGTGTAGATATATCCATGTTCATACGGATAGTGGTGTAGATATTTCCATGTTCATACAGATAGTGGTGTAGATATTTGCATGTTCATACAGATAGCGGTGTAGCTATTTCCATGTTCATACAGATAGCGGTGCTGATATTTCCATGTTTATACAGGTAGCGGTGTAGATATTTGCATGTTCATACAGATAGTGGTGTAGATATTTCCATCTTTATAGAGATAGCGGTGAAGATGTATGCATGTTTACACAGATAGCGGTGCAGATATTTCCATGTTCATCCAGATGGCTGTGTAGATATATCCCTGTTCATACAGATAGCGGTGTAGATATTTCCATGTTCATACAGATAGCGGTGTAGCTATTTCCATGTTCATACAGATAGCAGTGTAGATATTTCCATGTTTATACAGATAGCGGTGAAGATATATGCATGTTTTCACAGATAGCGGTGTAGATATTTCCATGTTCATACAGATAGTGGTGTAGATATTTCCTTGTTCATACAGATAGCGGTGTAGCTATTTCCATGTTCATACAGATAGCGGTGTAGATATTTCCATGTTCATACAGATAGCGGTGTAGATATTTCCGAGTTCATACAGAGAGCGGAGCTGATATTTCCATGTTTATACAGGTAGCGGTGTAGATATCTCCAGGTTTATACAGATAGCGGTGTAGATATCTCCATCTTAATACAGATGGTGGTGTAGGTATTTCTATGTTCATACAGATGGCAATGCAGATATTTCCATGTTCATACAGATGGCGGTGTAGATATTTCCATGTTTATAGAGATACCGGTGTAGTTATTTCCATGTGTAAAGAGATAGCTTTGAAGATATTTCCATGTATATGCAGATAGCTTTGTAGATATTTCCATTTTTATGCAGAAAGCGGTGTAGATATTTCCATGTCCAAACAGATAGCGGTGTAGATATTTCCATGTTCACACAGATAGCGGTGTAGATATTTCCATGTTCATCCAGATGGCTGTGTAGATATATCCATGTTCATACAGATGGCGGTGAAGGTATTTCCATGTTCATACAGATAGCGGTGTAGATATTTCCATGTTCATACTGATAGCGGTGTAGATACTTCCATGTTCATACAGATAGAGGGGCTGATATTTCCATGTTCATAAAGGTAGCGGTGCTGATATTTCCATGTTTATACAGATAGCGGTGTAGATATCTCCATCTTAATACAGACGGCGGTGTAGATATTTATATGTTCATACAGATGGCGGTGCAGATATTTCCATGTTCTTACAGATGGCGGTTTGGATATTTCCATGTTCATACAGATAGCGGTGTAGTTATTTCCATTTGTAAAGGGATAGCTGCGTAGATATTTCCATGTATATGCAGATAGCAGTGTAGATATTTCCATTTTCATGCAGATAGCGGTGTAGATATTTCCATGTTCAAACAGATAGCGGTGTAGGTATTTCCATGTTCATACAGATAGCGGTGTAGATATTTCAATCTTCATACAGATAGCGGTGTAGATATTTCCTTGTTTATACAGATAGCGGTGAAGTTGTATCAATGTTTACACAGATAGCGGTGTAGATATTTCCATGTTCATCCAGATGGCTGTGTAGATATATCCATGTTCATACAGATAGCAGTGTAGATATTTCCATGTTCATACAGATAGCGGTGTAGCTATTTCCATGTTCATACAGATAGCGGTGTAGATATTTCCATGTTTATACTGATAGCGGTGAAGATGTATGCATGTTTACAGAGATGGCGGTGTAGATATTTCCATGTTCATACAGATAGTGGTGTAGATATTTCCATGTTCATCCAGATGGCTGTGTAGATATTTCCATGTTCATACAGATAGTGGTGTAGATATTTCCATGTTCATACAGATAGTGGTGTAGATATTTGCATGTTCATACAGATTGCGGTGTAGCTATTTCCATGTTCATACAGATAGCGGTGTAGATATTTCCATGTTCATACAGATAGCGGTGCTGATATTTCCATGTTTATACAGGTAGCGGTGTAGATATTTGCATGTTCATACAGATAGTGGTGTAGATATTTCCATGTTTATATAGATAGCGGTGAAGATGTATGCATGTTTACACAGATAGCCGTGCAGATATTTCCATGTTCATCCAGATGGCTGTGTAGATATATCCCTGTTCATACAGATAGCGGTGTAGATATTTCCATGTTTATTCAGATAGCGGTGTAGCTATTTCCATGTTCATACAGATAGCGGTGTAGATATTTCCATGTTTATACAGATAGCGGTGAAGATATATGCATGTTTTCACAGATAGCGGTGTAGATATTTCCATGTTCATACAGATAGTGGTGTAGATATTTCCTTGTTCATACAGATAGCGGTGTAGCTATTTCCATGTTCATACAGATAGCGGTGTAGATATTTCCATGTTCGTACAGATAGCGGTGTAGATATTTCCGAGTTCATACAGAGAGCGGTGCTGATATTTCCATGTTTATACAGGTAGCGATGTAGATATTTCCAGGTTTATACAGATAGCGGTTTAGATATCTCCATCTTAATACAGATGGCGGTGTAGGTATTTATATGTTCATACAGATGGCAATGCAGATATTTCCATGTTCATACAGATGGCGGTGTAGATATTTCCATGTTTATAGAGATACCGGTGTAGTTATTTCCATGTGTAAAGAGATAGCTTTGAAGATATTTCCATGTATATGCAGATAGCTGTGTAGATATTTCCATTTTTATGCCGAAAGCGGTGTAGATATTTCCATGTTCAAACAGATAGCGGTGTAGATATTTCCATGTTCATACAGATAGCGGTGTAGATATTTCCATGTTTATACAGATAGCGGTGAAGATGTATGCATGTTTACACAGATAGCGGTGTATAAATTTCCATGTTCATACAGATAGCTGTGTAGATATTTCCATGTTCATCAAGATGGCTCTGTAGATATATCCATGTTCATACAGATGGCGGTGAAGATATTTCCATGTTCATACAGATAGCGGTGTAGATATTTCCATGTTCATACAGATAGCGGTGTAGATATTTCCATGTTCATACAGATAGCGGTGTAGCTATTTCCATGTTCATACAGATAGCGGTGTAGATATTTCCATGTTCATCCAGATGGCTGTGTAGATATATCCATGTTCATACTGATAGCGGTGAAGATATTTCCATGTTCATACAGATAGCGGTGTAGATATTTCCATGTTCATACAGATAGTGGTGTAGATATTTCCATATTGATACAGATAGCGGTGTAGCTATTTCCATGTTCAAACAGATGGCGGTGTGGATATTTCCATGTTCATACAGATAGCGGTGTAGTTATTTCCATGTGTAAAGAGATAGCAGTGTAGATATTTCCATGTTTATACAGATAGCGGTGTAGATATTTCCATGTTTATACAGATAGCGGTGTAGATATTTCCATGTTTATACAGATAGCGGTGTAGATATCTCCATCTTAATACAGATGGCGGTGTAGATATTTATATGTTCATACAGATGGCGGTGCAGATATTTCCATGTTCATACAGATGGCGGTGTGGATATTTCCATGTTCATACAGATAGCGGTGTAGTTATTTCCATGTGTAAAGAGATAGCTGTGTAGATATTTCCATGTATATGCAGATAGCAGTGTAGATATTTCCATTTTCATGCAGATAGCGGTGAAGATATTTCCATGTTCAAACAGATAGCGGTGTAGATATTTCCATGTTCATACAGATAGCGGTGTAGATATTTCCATGTTCATACAGATAGCGGTGTATATATTTCCATGTTTATACAGATAGCTGTGAAGATGTATACATGTTTACACAGATAGCAGTGTAGATATTTCCATGTTCATCCAGATGGCTGTTTAGATATATCCATGTTCATACAGATAGTAGAGTAGATATTTCCATGTTCATACAGATAGCGGTGTAGCTATTTCCATGTTCATACAGATAGCGGTGTAGATATTTCCATGTTTATACTGATAGCGGTGAAGATGTATGCATGTTCACAGAGATAGCGGTGTAGATATTTCCATGTTCATACAGATAGCGGTGTAGATATTTCCATGTTCATCCAGATGGCTCTGTAGATATATCCATGTTCATACAGATAGTGGTGTAGATATTTCCATGTTCATACAGATAGTGGTGTAGATATTTGCATGTTCATACAGATATCGGTGTAGCCATTTCCATGTTCATACAGATAGCGGTGCTGATATTTCCATGTTTATACAGGTAGCGGTGTAGATATTTGCATGTTCATACAGATAGTGGTGTAGATATTTCCATGTTTATATAGATAGCGGTGAAGATGTATGCATGTTTACACAGATAGCGGTGTAGTTATTTCCATGTTCATCCAGATGGCTGTGTAGATATATCCATGTTCATACAGAGAGCGGTGTAGATATTTCCATGTTCATACAGATAGCGGTGTAGCTATTTCCATGTTCATACAGATAGCAGTGTAGATATTTCCATGTTTATACAGATAGCGGTGAAGATATTTCCATGTTCATACAGATAGCGGTGTAGATATTTCCATGTTCATACAGATAGCGGTGTAGATATTTCCATGTTCATACAGATAGCGGTGCTGATATTTCCATGTTTATACAGGTAGCGGTGTAGATATTTCCATGTTCATTCAGATAGCGGTGTAGCTATTTCCATGTTTATACAGATAGCGGTGTAGATATTTCCATGTTTATACTGATAGCGGTGAATATGTATGCATGTTTACACAGATAGCGGTGTAGATATTACCATGTTCATACAGATAATGGTGTAGATATTTCCATGTTCATCCAGATGGCTGTGTAAATATATCCATGTTCATACAGATAGTGGTGTAGATATTTCCATGTTCATACAGATAGCGGTGCTGATATTTCCATGTTTATACAGGCAGCGGTGTAGCTATTTCTATGTTCCTACAGATAGCAGTGTAGATATTTCCATGTTCAAACAGATAGCGGTGCTGATATTTCCATGTTTATACAGGCAGTGGTGTAGATATTTCCATGTTTATACAGATAGCGGTTTAGATATTTCCTTCCTAATACAGATGGCGGTGTAGATATTTATGTGTTCATACAGATGGCGGTGTTGATATTTCCATGTTTATACAGATAGCAGTGTAGATATCTGCATCTTAATACAGATGGCGGTGTAGATATTTATATGTTCATACAGATGGCGGTGCAGATATTTCCATGTTCGTACAGATGGCGGTGTAGATATTTCCATGTTCATACAGATAGTGGTGTAGTTATTTCCATGTGTAAAGAGATAGCTGTGTAGATATTTAAATGTATATGCAGATAGCAGTGTAGATATTTCCAATTTCTTGCAGATAGCGGTGTAGATATTTACATGTTCAAACAGATAGCGGTGTAGATATTTCCATGTTCATTCAGATAGCTTTGTAGATATTTCCATGTTCATACAGATAGCGGTGTAGATATTTCCATGTTCATACAGATAGCGGTGTAGATATTTCCATCTTCATACAGATAGCGGTGCTGATATTTCCATGTTTATACAGGTAGCGGTGTAGGTATTTCCATGTTCATACAGATAGCGGTGTAGATATTTCCATGTTCATACAGATAGTGGTGTAGATATTTCCATGTTCATACAGATAGCGGTGCTGATATTTCCATGTTTATACAGGTAGCGGTGTAGATATTTCCATGTTTATACAGATAGCGGTTTAGATATTTCCATGTTCATACAGATAGCGGTGTAGATATTTCCATGTTCATAAAGATAGCGGTGTAGATATTTCCATGTTCATACAGATAGCGGTGCTGATATTTCCTTGTTTATACAGGTAGCGGTGTAGATATTTCCATGTTTATACAGATAGCGGTGTAGATATTTCCATGTTTATACAGATAGCGGTGTAGATATTTCCATGTTTATACAGATGGCGGTGTAGATATCTCCATCTTAATAAAGATGGCCGTGTAGATATTTATATGTTCATACAGATGGCGGTGCAGATATTTCCATGTTCATACAGATGGCGGTGTGGATATTTCCATGTTCATACAGATAGCGGTGTAGTTATTTCCATGTGTAAAGAGATAGCTGTTTAGATATTTCCATGTATATGCAGATAGCAGTGTAGATATTTCCATTTTCATGCAGATAGCGGTGTAGATATTTCCATGATCAAACAGATAGCAGTGTAGATATTTCCATGTTCATACAGATAGCGGTGTAGATATTTCAATGTTCATACAGATAGTGGTGTAGATATTTCCATGTTTATATAGATAGCGGTGAAGATGTATGCATGTTTACACAGATAGCGGTGTATATATTTCCATGTTCATCCAGATGGCTGTGTAGATATATCCATGTTCATACAGATAGCGGTGTAGATATTTCCATGTTCATACAGATAGCGGTGTAGCCATTTCCATGTTCATACAGATAGCGGTGTAGATATTTCCATGTTTATACAGATAGCGGTGAAGATATATGCATGTTTTCACAGATAGCGGTGCTGATATTTCCATGTTTATACAGGTAGCGGTGTAGATATTTCCAGGTTTATACAGATAGCGGTGTAGATATCTCCATCTTAATACAGATGGCGGTGTAGATATTTATATGTTCATAGAGATGGCGATGCAGATATTTCCATGTTCATACAGATGGCGGTGTAGGTATTTCCATGTTTATAGAGATAGCGGTGTAGTTATTTCCATGTGTAAAGAGATAGCTTTGAAGATATTTCCAGGTATATGCAGATAGCTGTGTAGATATTTCCATTTTCATGCAGAAAGCGGTGTAGATATTTCCATGTTCAAACAGATAGCGGTGTAGATATTTCCATGTTCATACAGATAGCGGTGTAGATATTTCCATGTTTATACTGATAGCGGTGAAGTTGTTTGCATGTTTACACTGCTAGCGGTGTATAAATTTCCATGTTCATACAGATAGCTGTGTAGATATTTCCATGTTCATCAAGATGGCTCTGTAGATATATCTATGTTCATACAGATGGCGGTGAAGATATTTCCATGTTCATACAGATAGCGGTGTAGATATTTCCATGTTCATACAGATAGCGGTGTAGATATTTCCATGTTCATACAGATAGCGGAGTAGCTATTTCCATGTTCATACAGATAGCGGTGTAGATATTTCCATGTTCATCCTGATGGCTGTGTAGATATTTCCATGTTCATACAGATAGCGGTGAGGATATTTCCATGTTCATACAGATAGCGGTGTAGATATTTCCATGTTCATACAGATAGCGGTGTAGATATTTCCATGTTCATACAGATAGCGGTGTAGCTATTTCCATGTTCATACAGATAGCGGTGTAGATATTTCCATGTTCATCCAGATGGCTGTGTAGATATATCCATGTTCATACAGATGGCGGTGAAGGTATTTCCATGTTCATACAGATAGCGGTGTACATATTTCCATGTTAATACTGATAGCGGTGTAGATACTTCCATGTTCATACAGATAGAGGGGCTGATATTTCCATGTTCATAAAGATAGCGGTGCTGATATTTCCATGTTTATACAGATAGTGGTGTAGATATATCCCTGTTTATACAGATAGCGGTGTTGATATTTCCATGTTTATACAGATAGCGGTGTAGATATCTCCATCTTAATACAGATGGCGTTGTAGATATTTATATGTTCATACAGATGGCGGTTCAGATATTTCCATGTTCATACAGATGGCGGTGTAGATATTTCCATGTTCATACAGATAGCGGTGTAGTTATTTCCATGTGGAAAGAGATAGCTGTGTAGATATTTCCATGTATATGCAGATAGCTGTGTAGATATTTCCATTTTCATGCAGATAGCGGTGTAGATATTTCCATGTTCAAACAGATAGCGGTGTAGATATTTCCATGTTCATACAGATAGCGGTGTAGATATTTCCATGTTCATACAGATAGCGGTGTAGATATTTCCATGTTTTTACAGATAGCGCTGAAGATGTATGCATGTTTACACAGATAGCGGTGTAGATATTTCCATGTTCATCCAGATGGCTGTGTAGATATATCCATGTTCACACAGATAGCGGTGTAGATATTTCCATGTTCATAAATATAGCGGTGTAGATATTTCCATGTTCATACAGATAGCGGTGCTGATATTTCCATGTTTATACAGATATCGGTGTAGATATCTCCATCTTAATACTGATGGCGGTGTAGATATTTATATGTTCATACAGATGGCGGTGCAGATATTTCCATGTTCATAGAGATGGCGGTGTGGATATTTCCATGTTCATACAGATAGCGGTGTAGTTATTTCCATGTGTAAAGAGATAGCTGTGTAGATATTTCCATGTATATGAAGATAGCAGTGTAGATATTTCCATTTTCATGCAGATAGCGGTGTAGATATTTCCATGTTCAAACAGATAGCAGTGTAGATATTTCCATGTTCATACAGATAGCGGTGTAGATATTTCAATGTTCATACAGATAGCGGTGTATATATTTCCATGTTTATACAGATAGCGGTGAAGATGTATGCATGTTTACACAGATAGCGGTGTAGATATTTCCATGTTCATCCAGATGGCTGTGTAGATATATCCATGTTCATACAGATAGCGGAGTAGATATTTCCATGTTCATACAGATAGCGGCGTAGCTATTTCCATGTTCCTACAGATAGCGGTGTAGATATTTCCATGTTTATACTGATAGCGGTGAAGATGTATGCATGTTTACACAGATAGCGGTGTAGATATTTCCATGTTCATTCAGATAGCGGTGTAGATATTTCCATGTTCATCCAGATGGCTCTGTAGATATATCCATGTTCATACAGATGGCGGTGAAGATAATTCCATGTTCATACAGATAGCGGTGTAGATATTTCCATGTTCATACAGATAGCGGTGTAGGTATTTCCATGTTCATACAGATAGCGGTGTAGCTATTTCCATGTTCATACAGATAGCGGTGTAGATATTTCCATGTTCATCCAGATGGCTGTGTAGATATTTCAATGTTCATACAGATAGTGGTGTAGATATTTCCATGTTTATATAGATAGCGGTGAAGATGTATGCATGTTTACACAGATAGCGGTGTAGATATTTCCATGTTCATCCAGATGGCTGTGTAGATATATCCATGTTCATACAGATAGCGGTGTAGATATTTCCATGTTCATACAGATAGCGGTGTAGCCATTTCCATGTTCATACAGATAGCGGTGTAGATATTTCCATGTTTATACAGATAGCGGTGAAGATATATGCATGTTTTCACAGATAGCGGTGTAGATATTTCCATGTTCATACAGATAGTGGTGTAGATATTTCCTTGTTCATACAGATAGCGGTGTAGCTATTTCCATGTTCATACAGATAGCGGTGTAGATAATTCCATGTTCATACAGATAGCGGTGCTGATATTTCCATGTTTATACAGGTAGTGGTGTAGATATTTCCATGTTTATACAGATAGCGGTGTAGATATTTCCATGTTTATACAGGTACCGGTGTAGATATTTCCATGTTTATAGAGATAGCGGTGTAGTTATTTCCAGGTGTAAAGAGATAGCTGTGTAGATATTTCCATGTATATGCAGATAGCTTTGTAGATATTTCCATTTTCATGCAGATAGCGGTGTAGATATTTACATGTTCAAACAGATAGCGGTGTAGATATTTCCATGTTCATTCAGATAGCTTTGTAGATATTTCCATGTTCATACAGATAGCGGTGTAGATATTTCCATGTTCATACAGATAGCGGTGTAGATATTTCCATGTTCATACAGATAGCGGTGATGATATTTCCATGTTTATACAGGTAGCCGTGTAGATATTTCCATGTTTATACTGATAGCGGTGTAGATATTTCCATGTTTATACAGATAGCGGTGTAGATATTTCCATGTTTATTCAGATAGCGGTGTGGATATCTCCATCTTAATACAAATGGCGGTGTAGATATTTGTATGTTCATACAGATGGCGGTGCAGATATTTCCATGTTCATACAGATGGCGGTGTAGATATTTCCATGTTCATACAGATAGCGGTGTAGTTATTTACATGTGTAAAGAGATAGCTGTGTAGATATTTCCATGTATATGCAGATAGCTGTGTAGATATTTCCATTTTCATGCACATAGCGGTGTATATATTTCCATCTTCAAATAGATAGCGGTGTAGATATTTCCATGTTCATACAGATACCAATGTAGATATTTCCATGTTTATACAGATAGCGGTGAAGATGTATGCATGTTTACACAGATAGCGGTGTGGATATTTCCATGTTCATCCAGAGGGCTGTGTAGATATATCCATGTTCATACAGATAGCGGTGTAGATATTTCAAAGTTCATACAGATAGCGGTGTAGATATTTCCATGTTCATACAGATAGCGGTGCTGATATTTCCATGCTTATAAAAGGAGCGCTGTAGATATTTCCATGTTTATACAGATAGCGGTGTATACATTTCCATGTTTATACAGATAGCGGTGTAGATATTTCCATGTTTATGCAGATAGCGTTGTAGATATCTCCATCTTAATAGAGATGGCGGTGCAGATATTTATATGTTCATACAGATGGCGGTGCAGATATTTCCATGTTCATACAGATGGCGGTGTGGATATTTCCATGTTCATACAGATAGCGGTGTAGTTATTTCCATGTGTAAAGAGATAGCTGTGTAGATATTTCCGTGTATATGCAGATAGCAGTGTAGATATTTCCATTTTCATGCAGATTGCGGTGTAGATATTTCCATGTTCAAACAGATAGTGGTGTAGATATTTCCATGTTCATACAGATAGCGGTGTAGATATTTCCATGTTCATACAGATAGCGGTGTAGATATTTCCATGTTTATACAGATTGCGGTGAAGATCTATGCATGTTTACACAGATAGCGGTGTAGATATTTCCATGTTCATCCAGATGGCTGTGTAGATATATCCATGTTCATACAGATAGCGGTGTAGATATTTCCATGTTCATACAGATAGCGGTGTAGATATTTCCATGTTCATCCAGATGGCTGTGTAGATATATCCATGTTCATACAGATAGCGGTGTAGATATTTCCATGTTCATACAGATAGTGGTCTAGCTATTTCCATGTTCATACAGATAATGGTGTAGCTATTTCCATGTTCATACAGATAGTAGTGTAGATATTTCCATGTTCATACAGATAGCGGTGTAGATACTTCCATGTTCATACAGATAGCGGTGCTGATATTTCCATGTTTATACAGGCAGCGGTGTAGATATTTCCATGTTTATACAGATAGCGGTTTAGATATTTCCTTCTTAATACAGATGGCGGTGTAGATATTTATATGTTCATACAGATGGCGGTGCAGATATTTCCATGTTCATACAGATGGCGGTGTAGATATTTCCATGTTTATAAATATAGCGGTGTAGTTATTTCCATGTGTAAAGAGATAGCTGTGTAGATATTTCCATGTATATGCAGATAGCTTTGTAGATATTTCCATTTTCATGCAGATAGCGGTGTAGATATTTACATGTTCAAACAGATAGCGGTGTAGATATTTCCATGTTCATTCAGATAGCTTTGTAGATATTTCCATGTTCATTCAGATAGCTTTGTAGATATTTCCATGTTCATACAGATAGCAGTGTAGATATTTCCATGTTCATACAGATAGCGGTGCTGATGTTTCCATGTTTATACAGGTAGCAGTGTAGATATTTCCATGTTTATACAGATAGCGGTGTAGATATTTCCATGTTTATACAGATAGCGGTGTAGATATTTCCATGTTTATTCAGATAGCGGTGTAGATATCTCCATCTTAATACAGATGGCGGTGTAGATATTTATATGTTCATACAGATGGCGGTGCAGATATTTACATGTTCATACAGATGGCGGTGTAGATATTTCCATGTTCATACAGATGGCGGTGTAGTTATTTCCATGTGTAAGGAGATAGCTGTGTAGATATTTCCATGTATATGCAGATAGCTGTGTAGATATTTCCATTTCCATGCAGATAGCGGTGTATATATTTCCATCTTCAAACAGATAGCGGTGTAGATATTTCCATGTTCATACAGATAGCAATGTAGATATTTCCATGTTTATACAGATAGCGGTGAAGGTGTATGCATGTTTAAACAGATAGCGGTGTGGATATTTCCATGTTCATCCAGAGGGATGTGTAGATATATCCATGTTCATACAGATAGCGGTGTAGATATTTCCATGTTCATACTGATAGCGGTGTAGACATTTCCATGTTCATACAGATAGCGGTGTAGATATTTCCACGTTCATACAGATAGCGGTGTAGATATTTCCATGTTCATACAGATAGCGGTGCTGATATTTCCATGCTTATACAGGTAGCGGTGTAGATATTTCCATGTTTATACAGATAGCGGTGTATACATTTCCATGTTTATACAGATAGCGGTGTAGATATTTCCATGGTTATGCAGATATCGGTGTAGATATCTCCATCTTAATAGAGATGGCGGTGCAGATATTTATATGTTCATACAGATGTCGGTGCAGATATTTCCATGTTCATACAAATGGCGGTGTGGATATTTCCATGTTCATACAGATAGCGGTGTAGTTATTTCCATGTGTAAAGAGATAGCTGTGTAGATATTTCCATGTATATGCTGATAGCAGTGTAGATATTTCCATTTTCATGCAGATAGCGGTGTAGATATTTCCATGTTCAGATAGCGGTGTAGATATTTCCATGTTCATACAGATAGCGGTGTAGATATTTCCATGTTCATACAGATAGCGGTGTAGATATTTCCATGTTTATACAGATAGCGTTGAAGATCTATGCATGTTTACACAGATAGCGGTGTAGATATTTCCATGTTCATCCAGATGGCTGTGTAGATATATCCATGTTCATACAGATAGCGGTGTAGATATTTCCATGTTTATACAGATAGCGGTGTATATATTTCCATGTTCAGACAGATGGCGGTGTAGATATTTCCATGTTCATACAGATAGCAGTGTAGATATTTCCATGTTCATACAGATTGCAGTGTAGATATTTCCATGTTCATACAGATAGTGGTGTAGATATCTGCATTTTCATACAGAGAGCGGTGCTGATATTTCCATGTTTATACAGGCAGCGGTGTAGATATTTCCATGTTTATACAGATAGTGGTTTAGATATTTCCTTCTTAATACAGATGGCGGTGTAGATATTTATATGTTCATACAGATGGCGGTGCAGATATTTCCATGTTCATACAGATGGCGGTGTGGATATTTCCATGTTCATACAGATAGCGGTGTAGTTATTTCCATGTGTAAAGAGATAGCTGTGTAGATATTTCCATGTATATGCTGATAGCAGTGTAGATATTTCCATTTTCATGCAGATAGCGGTGTAGATATTTCCATGTTCAAACAGATAGCGGTGTAGATATTTCCATGTTCATACAGATAGCGGTGTAGATATTTCCATGTTCATACAGATAGCGGTGTAGATATTTCCATGTTTATACAGATAGCGGTGAAGATCTATGCATGTTTACACAGATAGCGGTGTAGATATTTCCATGTTCATCCAGATGGCTGTGTAGATATATCCACGTTCATACAGAGAGCGGTGTAGATATTTCCATGTTTATACAGATAGCGGTGTAGATATTTCCATGTTCATCCAGATGTCTGTGAAGATATATCCATGTTCATACAGATAGCGGTGTAGATATTTCCATGTTCATACAGATAGTGGTGTAGCTATTTCCATGTTCATACAGATAACGGTGTAGCTATTTCCATGTTCATACAGATAGCGGTGTAGATATTTCCATGTTGATACAGATAGACGTGTAGATACTTCCATGTTCATACAGATATCGGTGCTGATATTTCCATGTTTATACAGGCAGCGGTGTAGATATTTCCATGT
The DNA here is from genome assembly GCF_029281585.2 of Gorilla gorilla gorilla. Taxonomy (NCBI): domain Eukaryota; kingdom Metazoa; phylum Chordata; class Mammalia; order Primates; family Hominidae; genus Gorilla; species Gorilla gorilla. The sequence continues at coordinate 4,669,583 of NC_073244.2, read as the reverse complement.
TTATACAGATAGCGGTTTAGATATTTCCTTCTTAATACAGATGGCGGTGTAGATATTTATATGTTCATACAGATGGCGGTGCAGATATTTCCATGTTCATACAGATGGCGGTGTAGATATTTCCATGTTTATAGATATAGCGGTGTAGTTATTTCCATGTGTTAAGAGATAGCTGTGTAGATATTTCCATGTATATGCAGATAGCATTGTAGATATTTCCATGTTCATACAGAAGGCGGTGTGGATATTTCCATGTTCATACAGATAGCGGTGCTGATATTTCCATGTTTATACAGGCAGCGGTGTAGATATTTCCATGTTCATACAGATAGCGGTGTAGATATTTCAATGTTCATACAGATAGCGGTTTAGATATTTCTTTCTTAAGACAGATGGCGGTGTAGATATTTATATGTTCATACAGATGGCGGTGCAGAGATTTCCATGTTCATACAGATGGCGGTGTAGATATTTCCATGTTTATAGAGATAGCGGAGTAGATATTTCCATGTTTATACAGATTGCGGTGAAGATCTATGCATGTTTACACAGATAGCGGTGTAGATATTTCCATGTTCATCCAGATGGCTGTGTAGATATATCCATGTTCATACAGATAGCGGTGTAGATATTTCCATGTTCATACAGATAGCGGTGTAGATATTTCCATGTTCATCCAGATGGCTGTGTAGTTATATCCATGTTCATACAGATAGCGGTGTAGATATTTCCATGTTCATACAGATAGTGGTCTAGCTATTTCCATGTTCATACAGATAACGGTGTAGCTATTTCCATGTTCATACAGATAGTAGTGTAGATATTTCCATGTTCATACAGATAGCGGTGTAGATACTTCCATGTTCATACAGATAGCGGTGCTGATATTTCCATGTTTATACAGGCAGCGGTGTAGATATTTCCATGTTTATACAGATAGCGGTTTAGATATTTCCTTCTTAATACAGATGGCGGTATAGATATTTATATGTTCATACAGATGGCGGTGCAGATATTTCCATGTTCATACAGATAGCGGTGTAGATATTTCCATGTTCATACAGATAGCGGTGTAGATATTTCCATGTTCATCCAGATGGCTGTGTAGATATATCCATGTTCATACAGATAGCGGTGTAGATATTTCCATGTTTATACAGATAGCGGTGTATATATTTCCATGTTCAGACAGATGGCGGTGTAGATATTTCCATGTTCATACAGATAGCAGTGTAGATATTTCCGTGTTGATACAGATAGCGGTGTAGATACTTCCATGTTCATACAGATATCGGTGCTGATATTTCCATGGTTATACTGGCAGCGGTGTAGATATTTCCATGTTTATACAGATAGCGGTTTAGATATTTCCTTCTTAATACAGATGGCGGTGTAGATATTTCCATGTTCATACAGATTGCGGTGTAGATATTTCCATGTTCATACAGATAGCGGTGTAGATATTTCCATGTTCATATAGATAGCGGTGCTGATATTTCCATGTTTATACAGGCAGCGGTGTAGATATTTCAATGTTCATACAGATTGCGGTGTACATATTTCAATGTTCATACAGATAGCGGTTTAGATATTTCCTTCTTAATACAGATGGCGGTGTAGATATTTATATGTTCATACAGATGGCGGTGCAGATATTTCCATGTTCACACAGATGGCGGTGTAGATATTTCCATGTTTATATAGATAGCGGAGTACTTATTTCCATGTGTTAAGAGATAGCTGTGTAGATATTTCCATGTGTATGCAGATAGCTGTGTAGATATTTCCATATTCATGCAGACAGCGGTGTAGATATTTCCATGTTCATACAGATAGCGGTGTAGATATTTCCATGTTCATACAGATAGCGGTGTAGATAATTCCATGTTCATACAGATAGCGGTGCTGATATTTCCATGTTTATACAGGTAGTGGTGTAGATATTTCCATGTTTATACAGATAGCGGTGTAGATATTTCCATGTTTATACAGATAGCGGTGTAGATATTTCCATGTTTATACAGATAGCAGTGTAGATATCTCCATCTTAATACAGATGGCGGTGTACATATTTATATGTTCATACAGATGGCGGTGCACAAATTTCCATGTTCATACAGATGGCGGTGTAGATATTTCCATGTTCAGAAAGCGGTGTAGTTATTTCCATGTGTAAAGAGATAGCTGTGTAGATATTTCCATGTATATGCAGATAGCAGTGTAGACATTTCCATTTTCATGCAGATAGCGGTGTAGATATTTCCATGTTCAAACAGATAGCGGTGTAGATATTTCCATGTTCATACAGACGGCGGTGTAGATATTTCCATGTTTATACAGATAGCGGTGAAGGTGTATGCATGTTTAAAGAGATAGCGGTGTGGATATTTCCATGTTCATCCAGAGGGCTGTGTAGATATATCCATGTTCATACAGATAGCGGTGTAGATATTTCCATGTTCATACTGATAGCGGTGTAGACATTTCCATGTTCATACAGATAGCGGTGTAGATATTTCCATGTTCATACAGATAGCGGTGTAGATATTTCCATGTTCATACAGATAGCGGTGCTGATATTTCCATGCTTATACAGGTAGCGGTGTAGATATTTCCATGTTTATACAGATAGCGGTGTATACATTTCCATGTTTATACAGATAGCGGTGTAGATATTTCCATGTTTATGCAGATATCGGTGTAGATATCTCCATCTTAATACAGATGGCGGTGCAGATATTTATATGTTCATACAGATGTCGGTGCAGATATTTCTATGTTCATACAAATGGCGGTGTGGATATTTCCATGTTCATACAGATAGCGGTGTAGTTATTTCCATGTGTAAAGAGATAGCTGTGTAGATATTTCCATGTATATGCTGATAGCAGTGTAGATATTTCCATTTTCATGCAGATAGCGGTGTAGATATTTCCATGTTCAAACAGATAGCGGTGTAGTTATTTCCATGTTCATACAGATAGCGGTGTAGATATTTCCATGTTCATACAGATAGCGGTGTAGATATTTCCATGTTTATACAGATAGCGTTGAAGATCTATGCATGTTTACACAGATAGCGGTGTAGATATTTCCATGTTCATCCAGATGGCTGTGTAGATATATCCATGTTCATACAGATAGCGGTGTAGATATTTCCATGTTTATACAGATAGCGGTGTATATATTTCCATGTTCAGACAGATGGCGGTGTAGATATTTCCATGTTCATACAGATAGCAGTGTAGATATTTCCGTGTTGATACAGATAGCGGTGTAGATACTTCCATGTTCATACAGATATCGGTGCTGATATTTCCATGGTTATACTGGCAGCGGTGTAGATATTTCCATGTTTATACAGATAGCGGTTTAGATATTTCCTTCTTAATACAGATGGCGGTGTAGATATTTCCATGTTCATACAGATTGCGGTGTAGATATTTCCATGTTCATACAGATAGCGGTGTAGATATTTCCATGTTCATATAGATAGCGGTGCTGATATTTCCATGTTTATACAGGCAGCGGTGTAGATATTTCAATGTTCATACAGATTGCGGTGTACATATTTCAATGTTCATACAGATAGCGGTTTAGATATTTCCTTCTTAATACAGATGGCGGTGTAGATATTTATATGTTCATACAGATGGCGGTGCAGATATTTCCATGTTCACACAGATGGCGGTGTAGATATTTCCATGTTTATATAGATAGCGGAGTACTTATTTCCATGTGTTAAGAGATAGCTGTGTAGATATTTCCATGTGTATGCAGATAGCTGTGTAGATATTTCCATATTCATGCAGACAGCGGTGTAGATATTTCCATGTTCATACAGATAGCGGTGTAGATATTTCCATGTTCATACAGATAGCGGTGTAGATAATTCCATGTTCATACAGATAGCGGTGCTGATATTTCCATGTTTATACAGGTAGTGGTGTAGATATTTCCATGTTTATACAGATAGCGGTGTAGATATTTCCATGTTTATACAGATAGCGGTGTAGATATTTCCATGTTTATACAGATAGCAGTGTAGATATCTCCATCTTAATACAGATGGCGGTGTACATATTTATATGTTCATACAGATGGCGGTGCACAAATTTCCATGTTCATACAGATGGCGGTGTAGATATTTCCATGTTCAGATAGCGGTGTAGTTATTTCCATGTGTAAAGAGATAGCTGTGTAGATATTTCCATGTATATGCAGATAGCAGTGTAGACATTTCCATTTTCATGCAGATAGCGGTGTAGATATTTCCATGTTCAAACAGATAGCGGTGTAGATATTTCCATGTTCATACAGACGGCGGTGTAGATATTTCCATGTTTATACAGATTGCGGTGAAGATCTATGCATGTTTACACAGATAGCGGAGTAGATATTTCCATGTTCATCCAGATGGCTGTGTAGATATTTCCATGTTCATACAGATAGCGGTGTAGCTATTTCCATGTTCATACAGATAGCGGTGTAGATATTTCCATGTTCATACAGATAGCGGTGTAGATATTTCCAGGTTCATACAGATAGCGGTGCTGATATTTCCATGTTTATACAGGCAGCGGTGTAGATATTTCAAAGTTCATACAGATAGCGGTGTAGATATTTCAATGTTCATACAGATAGCGGTTTAGATATTTCTTTCTTAATACAGATGGCGTTGTAGATATTTATATGTTCATACAGATGGCGGTGCAGATATTTCCATGTTCATACAGATGGCGGTGTAGATATTTCCGTGTTTATAGAGATAGCGGAGTACTTATTTCCATGTGTTAAGAGATAGCTGTGTAGATATTTCCATGTGTATGCACATAGCTGTGTAGATATTTCCATTTTCAAGCAGACAGCGTTGTAGATATTTCCATGTTCAAACAGATAGCGGTGTAGATATTTCCATGTTCATACAGATAGCGGTGTAGATATTTCCATGTTCATACAGATAGCGGTGTAGATATTTCCATGTTCATACAGATAGCAGTGTAGATAATTCCATGTTCATACAGATAGCGGTGCTGATATTTCCATGTTTATACAGGTAGTGGTGTAGATATTTCCATGTTTTTACAGATAGCGGTGTAGATATTTCCATGTTTATACAGATAGCGGTGTAGAGATTTCCATGTTTATAGAGATAGCGGTGTAGTTATTTCCATGTGTAAAGAGATAGCTGTGTAGATATTTCCATGTATATGCAGATAGCTTTGTAGATATCTCCATTTTCATGCAGATAGCGGTGTAGATATTTACATGTTCAAACAGATAGCGGTGTAGATATTTCCATGTTCATTCAGATAGCTTTGTAGATATTTCCATGTTCATACAGATAGCGGTGTAGATATTTCCATGTTCATACAGATAGCGGTGTAGATATTTCCATGTTCATACTGATAGCGGTGCTGATATTTCCATGTTTATACAGGTAGCCGTGTAGATATTTCCATGTTTATACTGATAGCGGTGTAGATATTTCCATGTTTATACAGATAGCGTTGTAGATATTTCCATGTTTGTTCAGATAGCGGTGTAGATATCTCCATCTTAATACAGATGGCGGTGTAGATATTTATATGTTCATACAGATGGCAGTGCAGATATTTCCATGTTCATACAGATGGCGGTGTAGATATTTCCATGTTCATACAGATAGCGGTGTAGATATTTCCATGTTCAAACAGATAGTGGTGTAGATTTTTCCATGTTCATACTGATAGCGGTGTAGATATTTCCATGTTCATACAGATAGCGGTGTAGATATTTCCATGTTCATACAGATAGCGGTGCTGATATTTCCATGTTTATACAGGCAGCGGTGTAGATATTTCAAAGTTCATACAGATAGCGGTGTAGATATTTCAATGTTCATACGGATTACGGTTTAGATATTTCTTTCTTAATACAGATGGCGTTGTAGATATTTATATGTTCATACAGATGGCGGTGCAGATATTTCCATGTTCATACAGATGGCGGTGTAGATATTTCCATGTTTATAGAGATAGCGGAGTACTTATTTCCATGTGTTAAGAGATAGCTGTGTAGATATTTCCATGTGTATGCACATAGCTGTGTAGATATTTCCATTTTCAAGCAGACAGCGTTGTAGATATTTCCATGTTCAAACAGATAGCGGTGTAGATATTTCCATGTTCATACAGATAGCGGTGTAGATATTTCCATGTTCATACAGATAGCGGTGTAGATATTTCCATGTTCATACAGATAGCGGTGTAGATAATTCCATGTTCATACAGATAGCGGTGCTGATATTTCCATGTTTATACAGGTAGTGGTGTAGATATTTCCATGTTTTTACAGATAGCGGTGTAGATATTTCCATGTTTATGCAGATAGCGGTGTAGAGATTTCCATGTTTATAGAGATAGCGGTGTAGTTATTTCCATGTGTAAAGAGATAGCTGTGTAGATATTTCCATTTATATGCAGATAGCTTTGTAGATATCTCCATTTTCATGCAGATAGTGGTGTAGATATTTACATGTTCAAACAGATAGCGGTGTAGATATTTCCATGTTCATTCAGATAGCTTTGTAGATATTTCCATGTTCATACAGATAGCGGTGTAGATATTTCCATGTTCATACAGATAGCGGTGTAGATATTTCCATGTTCATACAGATAGCGGTGCTGATATTTCCATGTTTATACAGGTAGCCGTGTAGATATTTCCATGTTTATACTGATAGCGGTGTAGATAGTTCCATGTTTATACAGATAGCGTTGTAGATATTTCCATGTTTGTTCAGATAGCGGTGTAGATATCTCCATCTTAATACAGATGGCGGTGTAGATATTTATATGTTCATACAGATGGCGGTGCAGATATTTCCATGTTCATACAGATGGCGGTGTAGATATTTCCATGTTCATACAGATAGCGGTGTAGATATTTCCATATTCAAACAGATAGTGGTGTAGATTTTTCCATGTTCATACTGATAGCGGTGTAGATATTTCCATGTTCATACAGATAGCGGTGTAGATATTTCCATGTTTCTACAGATTGCGGTGAAGATCTATGCATGTTTACACAGATAGCGGTGTAGATATTTCCATGTTCATCCAGATGGCTGTGTAGATATATCCATGTTCATACAGATAGCGGTGTAGATATTTCCATGTTCATACAGATAGCGGTGTAGATATTTCCATGTTCATCCAGATGGCTGTGTAGATATATCCATGTTCATACAGATAGCGGTGTAGATATTTCCATGTTCATACAGATAGTGGTGTAGCTATTTCCATGTTCATACAGATAACAGTGTAGCTATTTCCATGTTCATACAGATAGCGGTGTAGATATCTCCATCTTAATACAGATGGCGGTGTAGATATTTATATGTTCATACAGATGGCGGTGCAGATATTTCCATGTTCATACAGATGGCGGTGTAGATATTTCCATGTTCATACAGATAGCGGTGTAGTTATTTCCATGTGTAAAGAGATAGCTGTGTAGATATTTCCATGTATATGCAGATAGCTGTGTACATATTTCCATTTTCATGCAGATAGTGGTGTATATATTTCCATCTTCAAACAGATAGCGGTGTATATATTTCCATGTTTATACAGATAGCGGTGTAGATATTTCCATGTTCATCCAGATGGCTGTGTAGATATATCCATGTTCATACGGATAGTGGTGTAGATATTTCCATGTTCATACAGATAGTGGTGTAGATATTTGCATGTTCATACAGATAGCGGTGTAGCTATTTCCATGTTCATACAGATAGCGGTGCTGATATTTCCATGTTTATACAGGTAGCTGTGTAGATATTTGCATGTTCATACAGATAGTGGTGTAGATGTTTCCATCTTTATAGAGATAGCGGTGAAGATGTATGCATGTTTACACAGATAGCGGTGCAGATATTTCCATGTTCATCCAGATGGCTGTGTAGATATATCCCTGTTCATACAGATAGCGGTGTAGATATTTCCATGTTCATACAGATAGCGGTGTAGCTATTTCCATGTTCATACAGATAGCAGTGTAGATATTTCCATGTTTATACAGATAGCGGTGAAGATATATGCATGTTTTCACAGATAGCGGTGTAGATATTTCCATGTTCATACAGATAGTGGTGTAGATATTTCCTTGTTCATACAGATAGCGGTGTAGCTATTTCCATGTTCATACAGATAGCGGTGTAGATATTTCCATGTTCGTACAGATAGCGGTGTAGATATTTCCGAGTTCATACAGAGAGCGGAGCTGATATTTCCATGTTTATACAGGTAGCGGTGTAGATATCTCCAGGTTTATACAGATAGCGGTGTAGATATCTCCATCTTAATACAGATGGTGGTGTAGGTATTTCTATGTTCATACAGATGGCAATGCAGATATTTCCATGTTCATACAGATGGCGGTGTAGATATTTCCATGTTTATAGAGATACCGGTGTAGTTATTTCCATGTGTAAACAGATAGCTTTGAAGATATTTCCATGTATATGCAGATAGCTTTGTAGATATTTCCATTTTTATGCAGAAAGCGGTGTAGATATTCCATGTCCAAACAGATAGCGGTGTAGATATTTCCATGTACACACATATAGCGGTGTAGATATTTCCATGTTCATCCAGATGGCTGTGTAGATATATCCATGTTCATACAGATGGCGGTGAAGGTATTTCCATGTTCATACAGATAGCGGTGTAGATATTTCCATGTTCATACTGATAGCGGTGTAGATACTTCCATGTTCATACAGATAGAGGGGCTGATATTTCCATGTTCATAAAGGTAGCGGTGCTGATATTTCCATGTTTATACAGATAGTGGTGTAGATATTTCCATGTTTATACAGATAGCGGTGTAGATATCTCCATCTTAATACAGATGGCGGTGTAGATATTTATATGTTCATACAGATGGCGGTGCAGATATTTCCATGTTCTTACAGATGGCGGTGTGGATATTTCCATGTTCATACAGATAGCGGTGTAGTTATTTCCATTTGTAAAGAGATAGCTGCGTAGATATTTCCATGTATATGCAGATAGCAGTGTAGATATTTCCATTTTCATGCAGATAGCGGTGTAGATATTTCCATGTTCAAACAGATAGCGGTGTAGGTATTTCCATGTTCATACAGATAGCGGTGTAGATATTTCAATCTTCACACAGATAGCGGTGTAGATATTTCCTTGTTTATACAGATAGCGGTGAAGATGTATCAATGTTTACACAGATAGCGGTGTAGATATTTCCATGTTCATCCAGATGGCTGTGTAGATATATCCATGTTCATACAGATAGCAGTGTAGATATTTCCATGTTCATACAGATAGCGGTGTAGCTATTTCCATGTTCATACAGATAGCGGTGTAGATATTTCCATGTTCATCCAGATGGCTGTGTAGATATATCCATGTTCATACTGATAGCGGTGAAGATATTTCCATGTTCATACAGATAGCGGTGTAGATATTTCCATGTTTATACACATAGCGGTGTAGATATTTCCATGTTTATTCAGATAGCGGTGTAGATATCTCCATCTTAATACAGATGGCGGTGTAGATATTTATATGTTCATACAGATGGCGGTGCAGATATTTCCATGTTCATACAGATGGCGGTGTAGATATTTCCATGTTCATACAGATGGCGGTGTAGTTATTTCCATGTGTAAAGAGATAGCTGTGTAGATATTTCCATGTATATGCAGATAGCTGTGTAGATATTTCCATTTCCATGCAGATAGCGGTGTATATATTTCCATCTTCAAACAGATAGCGGTGTAGATATTTCCATGTTCATACAGATAGCAATGTAGATATTTCCATGTTTATACAGATAGCGGTGAAGGTGTATGCATGTTTAAAGAGATAGCGGTGTGGATATTTCCATGTTCATCCAGAGGGCTGTGTAGATATATCCATGTTCATACAGATAGCGGTGTAGATATTTCCATGTTCATACTGATAGCGGTGTAGACATTTCCATGTTCATACAGATAGCGGTGTAGATATTTCCATGTTCATACAGATAGCGGTGTAGATATTTCCATGTTCATACAGATAGCGGTGCTGATATTTCCATGCTTATACAGGTAGCGGTGTAGATATTTCCATGTTTATACAGATAGCGGTGTATACATTTCCATGTTTATACAGATAGCGGTGTAGATATTTCCATGTTTATGCAGATATCGGTGTAGATATCTCCATCTTAATACAGATGGCGGTGCAGATATTTATATGTTCATACAGATGTCGGTGCAGATATTTCTATGTTCATACAAATGGCGGTGTGGATATTTCCATGTTCATACAGATAGCGGTGTAGTTATTTCCATGTGTAAAGAGATAGCTGTGTAGATATTTCCATGTATATGCTGATAGCAGTGTAGATATTTCCATTTTCATGCAGATAGCGGTGTAGATATTTCCATGTTCAAACAGATAGCGGTGTAGTTATTTCCATGTTCATACAGATAGCGGTGTAGATATTTCCATGTTCATACAGATAGCGGTGTAGATATTTCCATGTTTATACAGATAGCGTTGAAGATCTATGCATGTTTACACAGATAGCGGTGTAGATATTTCCATGTTCATCCAGATGGCTGTGTAGATATATCCATGTTCATACAGATAGCGGTGTAGATATTTCCATGTTTATACAGATAGCGGTGTATATATTTCCATGTTCAGACAGATGGCGGTGTAGATATTTCCATGTTCATACAGATAGCAGTGTAGATATTTCCGTGTTGATACAGATAGCGGTGTAGATACTTCCATGTTCATACAGATATCGGTGCTGATATTTCCATGGTTATACTGGCAGCGGTGTAGATATTTCCATGTTTATACAGATAGCGGTTTAGATATTTCCTTCTTAATACAGATGGCGGTGTAGATATTTCCATGTTCATACAGATTGCGGTGTAGATATTTCCATGTTCATACAGATAGCGGTGTAGATATTTCCATGTTCATATAGATAGCGGTGCTGATATTTCCATGTTTATACAGGCAGCGGTGTAGATATTTCAATGTTCATACAGATTGCGGTGTACATATTTCAATGTTCATACAGATAGCGGTTTAGATATTTCCTTCTTAATACAGATGGCGGTGTAGATATTTATATGTTCATACAGATGGCGGTGCAGATATTTCCATGTTCACACAGATGGCGGTGTAGATATTTCCATGTTTATATAGATAGCGGAGTACTTATTTCCATGTGTTAAGAGATAGCTGTGTAGATATTTCCATGTGTATGCAGATAGCTGTGTAGATATTTCCATATTCATGCAGACAGCGGTGTAGATATTTCCATGTTCATACAGATAGCGGTGTAGATATTTCCATGTTCATACAGATAGCGGTGTAGATAATTCCATGTTCATACAGATAGCGGTGCTGATATTTCCATGTTTATACAGGTAGTGGTGTAGATATTTCCATGTTTATACAGATAGCGGTGTAGATATTTCCATGTTTATACAGATAGCGGTGTAGATATTTCCATGTTTATACAGATAGCAGTGTAGATATCTCCATCTTAATACAGATGGCGGTGTACATATTTATATGTTCATACAGATGGCGGTGCACAAATTTCCATGTTCATACAGATGGCGGTGTAGATATTTCCATGTTCAGATAGCGGTGTAGTTATTTCCATGTGTAAAGAGATAGCTGTGTAGATATTTCCATGTATATGCAGATAGCAGTGTAGACATTTCCATTTTCATGCAGATAGCGGTGTAGATATTTCCATGTTCAAACAGATAGCGGTGTAGATATTTCCATGTTCATACAGACGGCGGTGTAGATATTTCCATGTTTATACAGATTGCGGTGAAGATCTATGCATGTTTACACAGATAGCGGAGTAGATATTTCCATGTTCATCCAGATGGCTGTGTAGATATTTCCATGTTCATACAGATAGCGGTGTAGCTATTTCCATGTTCATACAGATAGCGGTGTAGATATTTCCATGTTCATACAGATAGCGGTGTAGATATTTCCAGGTTCATACAGATAGCGGTGCTGATATTTCCATGTTTATACAGGCAGCGGTGTAGATATTTCAAAGTTCATACAGATAGCGGTGTAGATATTTCAATGTTCATACAGATAGCGGTTTAGATATTTCTTTCTTAATACAGATGGCGTTGTAGATATTTATATGTTCATACAGATGGCGGTGCAGATATTTCCATGTTCATACAGATGGCGGTGTAGATATTTCCGTGTTTATAGAGATAGCGGAGTACTTATTTCCATGTGTTAAGAGATAGCTGTGTAGATATTTCCATGTGTATGCACATAGCTGTGTAGATATTTCCATTTTCAAGCAGACAGCGTTGTAGATATTTCCATGTTCAAACAGATAGCGGTGTAGATATTTCCATGTTCATACAGATAGCGGTGTAGATATTTCCATGTTCATACAGATAGCGGTGTAGATATTTCCATGTTCATACAGATAGCAGTGTAGATAATTCCATGTTCATACAGATAGCGGTGCTGATATTTCCATGTTTATACAGGTAGTGGTGTAGATATTTCCATGTTTTTACAGATAGCGGTGTAGATATTTCCATGTTTATACAGATAGCGGTGTAGAGATTTCCATGTTTATAGAGATAGCGGTGTAGTTATTTCCATGTGTAAAGAGATAGCTGTGTAGATATTTCCATGTATATGCAGATAGCTTTGTAGATATCTCCATTTTCATGCAGATAGCGGTGTAGATATTTACATGTTCAAACAGATAGCGGTGTAGATATTTCCATGTTCATTCAGATAGCTTTGTAGATATTTCCATGTTCATACAGATAGCGGTGTAGATATTTCCATGTTCATACAGATAGCGGTGTAGATATTTCCATGTTCATACTGATAGCGGTGCTGATATTTCCATGTTTATACAGGTAGCCGTGTAGATATTTCCATGTTTATACTGATAGCGGTGTAGATATTTCCATGTTTATACAGATAGCGTTGTAGATATTTCCATGTTTGTTCAGATAGCGGTGTAGATATCTCCATCTTAATACAGATGGCGGTGTAGATATTTATATGTTCATACAGATGGCAGTGCAGATATTTCCATGTTCATACAGATGGCGGTGTAGATATTTCCATGTTCATACAGATAGCGGTGTAGATATTTCCATGTTCAAACAGATAGTGGTGTAGATTTTTCCATGTTCATACTGATAGCGGTGTAGATATTTCCATGTTCATACAGATAGCGGTGTAGATATTTCCATGTTCATACAGATAGCGGTGCTGATATTTCCATGTTTATACAGGCAGCGGTGTAGATATTTCAAAGTTCATACAGATAGCGGTGTAGATATTTCAATGTTCATACGGATTACGGTTTAGATATTTCTTTCTTAATACAGATGGCGTTGTAGATATTTATATGTTCATACAGATGGCGGTGCAGATATTTCCATGTTCATACAGATGGCGGTGTAGATATTTCCATGTTTATAGAGATAGCGGAGTACTTATTTCCATGTGTTAAGAGATAGCTGTGTAGATATTTCCATGTGTATGCACATAGCTGTGTAGATATTTCCATTTTCAAGCAGACAGCGTTGTAGATATTTCCATGTTCAAACAGATAGCGGTGTAGATATTTCCATGTTCATACAGATAGCGGTGTAGATATTTCCATGTTCATACAGATAGCGGTGTAGATATTTCCATGTTCATACAGATAGCGGTGTAGATAATTCCATGTTCATACAGATAGCGGTGCTGATATTTCCATGTTTATACAGGTAGTGGTGTAGATATTTCCATGTTTTTACAGATAGCGGTGTAGATATTTCCATGTTTATGCAGATAGCGGTGTAGAGATTTCCATGTTTATAGAGATAGCGGTGTAGTTATTTCCATGTGTAAAGAGATAGCTGTGTAGATATTTCCATTTATATGCAGATAGCTTTGTAGATATCTCCATTTTCATGCAGATAGCGGTGTAGATATTTACATGTTCAAACAGATAGCGGTGTAGATATTTCCATGTTCATTCAGATAGCTTTGTAGATATTTCCATGTTCATACAGATAGCGGTGTAGATATTTCCATGTTCATACAGATAGCGGTGTAGATATTTCCATGTTCATACAGATAGCGGTGCTGATATTTCCATGTTTATACAGGTAGCCGTGTAGATATTTCCATGTTTATACTGATAGCGGTGTAGATAGTTCCATGTTTATACAGATAGCGTTGTAGATATTTCCATGTTTGTTCAGATAGCGGTGTAGATATCTCCATCTTAATACAGATGGCGGTGTAGATATTTATATGTTCATACAGATGGCGGTGCAGATATTTCCATGTTCATACAGATGGCGGTGTAGATATTTCCATGTTCATACAGATAGCGGTGTAGATATTTCCATATTCAAACAGATAGTGGTGTAGATTTTTCCATGTTCATACTGATAGCGGTGTAGATATTTCCATGTTCATACAGATAGCGGTGTAGATATTTCCATGTTTCTACAGATTGCGGTGAAGATCTATGCATGTTTACACAGATAGCGGTGTAGATATTTCCATGTTCATCCAGATGGCTGTGTAGATATATCCATGTTCATACAGATAGCGGTGTAGATATTTCCATGTTCATACAGATAGCGGTGTAGATATTTCCATGTTCATCCAGATGGCTGTGTAGATATATCCATGTTCATACAGATAGCGGTGTAGATATTTCCATGTTCATACAGATAGTGGTGTAGCTATTTCCATGTTCATACAGATAACAGTGTAGCTATTTCCATGTTCATACAGATAGCGGTGTAGATATCTCCATCTTAATACAGATGGCGGTGTAGATATTTATATGTTCATACAGATGGCGGTGCAGATATTTCCATGTTCATACAGATGGCGGTGTAGATATTTCCATGTTCATACAGATAGCGGTGTAGTTATTTCCATGTGTAAAGAGATAGCTGTGTAGATATTTCCATGTATATGCAGATAGCTGTGTACATATTTCCATTTTCATGCAGATAGTGGTGTATATATTTCCATCTTCAAACAGATAGCGGTGTATATATTTCCATGTTTATACAGATAGCGGTGTAGATATTTCCATGTTCATCCAGATGGCTGTGTAGATATATCCATGTTCATACGGATAGTGGTGTAGATATTTCCATGTTCATACAGATAGTGGTGTAGATATTTGCATGTTCATACAGATAGCGGTGTAGCTATTTCCATGTTCATACAGATAGCGGTGCTGATATTTCCATGTTTATACAGGTAGCTGTGTAGATATTTGCATGTTCATACAGATAGTGGTGTAGATGTTTCCATCTTTATAGAGATAGCGGTGAAGATGTATGCATGTTTACACAGATAGCGGTGCAGATATTTCCATGTTCATCCAGATGGCTGTGTAGATATATCCCTGTTCATACAGATAGCGGTGTAGATATTTCCATGTTCATACAGATAGCGGTGTAGCTATTTCCATGTTCATACAGATAGCAGTGTAGATATTTCCATGTTTATACAGATAGCGGTGAAGATATATGCATGTTTTCACAGATAGCGGTGTAGATATTTCCATGTTCATACAGATAGTGGTGTAGATATTTCCTTGTTCATACAGATAGCGGTGTAGCTATTTCCATGTTCATACAGATAGCGGTGTAGATATTTCCATGTTCGTACAGATAGCGGTGTAGATATTTCCGAGTTCATACAGAGAGCGGAGCTGATATTTCCATGTTTATACAGGTAGCGGTGTAGATATCTCCAGGTTTATACAGATAGCGGTGTAGATATCTCCATCTTAATACAGATGGTGGTGTAGGTATTTCTATGTTCATACAGATGGCAATGCAGATATTTCCATGTTCATACAGATGGCGGTGTAGATATTTCCATGTTTATAGAGATACCGGTGTAGTTATTTCCATGTGTAAACAGATAGCTTTGAAGATATTTCCATGTATATGCAGATAGCTTTGTAGATATTTCCATTTTTATGCAGAAAGCGGTGTAGATATTCCATGTCCAAACAGATAGCGGTGTAGATATTTCCATGTACACACATATAGCGGTGTAGATATTTCCATGTTCATCCAGATGGCTGTGTAGATATATCCATGTTCATACAGATGGCGGTGAAGGTATTTCCATGTTCATACAGATAGCGGTGTAGATATTTCCATGTTCATACTGATAGCGGTGTAGATACTTCCATGTTCATACAGATAGAGGGGCTGATATTTCCATGTTCATAAAGGTAGCGGTGCTGATATTTCCATGTTTATACAGATAGTGGTGTAGATATTTCCATGTTTATACAGATAGCGGTGTAGATATCTCCATCTTAATACAGATGGCGGTGTAGATATTTATATGTTCATACAGATGGCGGTGCAGATATTTCCATGTTCTTACAGATGGCGGTGTGGATATTTCCATGTTCATACAGATAGCGGTGTAGTTATTTCCATTTGTAAAGAGATAGCTGCGTAGATATTTCCATGTATATGCAGATAGCAGTGTAGATATTTCCATTTTCATGCAGATAGCGGTGTAGATATTTCCATGTTCAAACAGATAGCGGTGTAGGTATTTCCATGTTCATACAGATAGCGGTGTAGATATTTCAATCTTCACACAGATAGCGGTGTAGATATTTCCTTGTTTATACAGATAGCGGTGAAGATGTATCAATGTTTACACAGATAGCGGTGTAGATATTTCCATGTTCATCCAGATGGCTGTGTAGATATATCCATGTTCATACAGATAGCAGTGTAGATATTTCCATGTTCATACAGATAGCGGTGTAGCTATTTCCATGTTCATACAGATAGCGGTGTAGATATTTCCATGTTCATCCAGATGGCTGTGTAGATATATCCATGTTCATACTGATAGCGGTGAAGATATTTCCATGTTCATACAGATAGCGGTGTAGATATTTCCATGTTCATACAGATAGTGGTGTAGATATTTCCATATTGATACAGATAGCGGTGTAGCTATTTCCATGTTCAAACAGATAGCGGTGTAGATATTTCCATGTTCATCCAGATGGCTGTGTAGATATATCCATGTTCATACAGATGGCGGTGAAGGTATTTCCATGTTCAAACAGATAGCGGTGTAGATATTTCCATGTTCATACTGATAGCGGTGTAGATACTTCCATGTTCATACAGATAGAGGGGCTGATATTTCCATTTTCATAAAGGTAGCGGTGTAGATATTTCCATGTTTTTACAGATAGCGGTGAAGATGTATGCATGTTTACACAGATAGCGGTGTAGATATTTCCATGTTCATCCAGATGGCTGTGTAGATATATCCATGTTCACACACATAGCGGTGTAGATATTTCCATGTTCATACAGATAGCGGTGTAGATATTTCCTTGTTCATCCAGATGGCTGTGTAGATATATCCATGTTCATACAGATAGCGGTGCAGATACTTCCATGTTCATACTGATAGCGGTGTAGCTATTTCCATGTTGATACAGATAACGGTGTAGCTATTTCCATGTTCATACAGATAGCGGTGTAGATATTTCCATGTTCATACAGATAGCGGTGTAGCTATTTCCATGTTCATACTGATAACGGTGTAGCTATTTCCATGTTCATACAGATAGCGGTGTAGATATTTCCATGTTCATACAGATAGCGGTGTAGATATTTCCATTCTCTTACAGAGAGCGGTGCTGATATTTCCATGTTTATACAGGCAGCGGTGTAGATATTTGCATGTTTAAACAGCGGTTTAGATATTTCCTTCTTAATACAGATGGCGGTGTAGATATTTATATGTTCATACAGATGGCGGTGCAGATATTTCCATGTTCATACAGATGGTGGTGTAGATATTTCCATGTTTATAGATATAGCGGTGTAGTTATTTCCATGTGTAAAGAGATAGCTGTGTAGATATTTCCGTGTATATGCAGATAGCTCTGTAGATATTTCCATTTTCATGCAGATAGCGGTGTAGATATTTCCATGTTCATACAGATAGTGGTGTAGATATTTCCATGTTCATCCAGATGTCTGTGTAGATATATCCATGTTCACACAGATAGTGGTGTAGATATTTCCATGTTCATACAGATAGTGGTGTAGATATTTCCATGTTCATACAGATAGCGGTGTAGCTATTTCCATGTTCATACAGATAGCGGTGCTGATATTTCCATGTTTATACAGGTAGCGGTGTAGATATTTGCATGTTCATACAGATAGTGGTGTAGATATTTCCATGTTTATATAGATAGCGGTGAAGATGTATGCATGTTTACACAGATAGCAGTGGAGATATTTCCATGTTCATCCAGATGGCTGTGTAGATATATCCATGTTCATACAGATAGCGGTGTAGATATTTCCATGTTCATACAGATAGCGGTGTAGCTATTTCCATGTTCATACAGATAGCGGTGTAGATATTTCCATGTTTATACAGATAGCGGTGAAGATATATGCATGTTTTCACAGATAGAGGTGTAGATATTTCCATGTTCATACAGATAGTGGTGTAAATATTTCCTTGTTCATACAGATAGCGGTGTTGCTATTTCCATGTTCATACAGATAGCGGTGTAAATATTTCCATGTTCGTACAGATAGCGGTGTAGATATTTCCGAGTTCATACAGAGAGCGGTGCTGATATTTCCATGTTTATACAGGTAGCGGTGTAGATATTTCCAGGTTTATGCAGATAGCGGTGTAGATATCTCCATCTTAATACAGATGGCGGTGTAGGAATTTATATGTTCATACAGATGGCAATGCAGATATTTCCATGTTCATACAGATGGCGGTGTAGATATTTCCATGTTTATAGAGATAGCGGTGTAGTTATTTCCATGTGTATAGAGATAGCTTTGAAGATATTTCCATGTATCTGCAGATAGCTGTGTAGATATTTCCATTTTTATGCAGAAAGCGGTGTAGATATTTCCATGTTCAAACAGATAGCGGTGTAGATATTTTCATGTTCATACAGATAGCAGTGTAGATATTTCCATGTTTATACAGATAGCGGTGAAGATGTATGCATGTTTACACAGATAGCGGTGTATAAATTTCCATGTTCATACAGATAGCTGTGTAGATATTTCCATGTTCATCAAGATGGCTCTGTAGATATATCCATGTTCATACAGATGGCGGTGAAGATATTTCCATGTTCATACAGATAGCGGTGTAGATATTTCCATGTTCATCCAGAGGGCTGTTTAGATATATGCATGTTCATATTGATAGCGGTGAAGATATTTCCATGTTCATACAGATAGCGGTGTAGATATTTCCATGTTCATACAGATAGCGGTGTAGATATTTCCGTGTTCATCCAGATGGCTGTGTAGATATATCCATGTTCATACTGATAGCGGTGAAGATATTTCCATGTTCATACAGATAGCGGTGTAGATATTTCCATGTTCATACAGATAGCGCTGTAGATATTTCCATGTTCATACAGATAGCGGTGTAGCTATTTCCATGTTCATACAGATAGCGGTGTAGATATTTCCATGTTCATCCAGATGGCTGTGTAGATATATCCATGTTCATACTGATAGCGGTGAAGATATTTCCATGTTCATACAGATAGCGGTGTAGATATTTCCATGTTCATACAGATAGTGGTGTAGATATTTCCATGTTCATACAGATAGCGGTGTAGCTATTTCCATGTTCATACAGATAGCGGTGTAGATATTTCCATGTTCATCCAGATGACTGTGTAGATATATCCATGTTCATACAGATGGCGGTGAAGGTATTTCCATGTTCATACAGATAGCGGTGTAGATATTTCCATGTTCATACTGATAGCGGTGTAGATACTTCCATGTTCTTACAGATAGAGCGGCTGATATTTCCATGTTCATAAAGATAGCGGTGCTGATATTTCCATGTTTATACAGATAGTGGTGTAGATATTTCCATGTTTATACAGATAGCGGTGTAGATATTTCCATGTTTATACAGATAGCGGTGTAGATATCTCCATCTTAATACAGATGGCGGTGTACATATTTATATGTTCATACAGATGGCGGTGCAGATATTTCCATGTTCATACAGATGGCGGTGTAGATATATCCATGTTCATACAGATAGCGGTGTAGTTATTTCCATGTGTAAAGAGATAGCTGTGTAGATATTTCCATGTATATGCAGATAGCTGTGTAGATATTTCCATTTTCATGCAGATAGCGGTGTAGATATTTCCATGTTCAAACAGATAGCAGTGTAGATATTTCCATGTTCATACAGATAGCGGTGTAGATATTTCCATGTTCATACAGATAGCGGTGTAGATATTTCCATGTTTATACTGATAGCGGTGAAGATGTATGCATGTTTACACAGATAGCGGTGTAGATATTTGCATGTTCATACAGATAGTGGTGTAGATATTTCCATGTTCATCCAGATGCCTGTGTAGATATATCCATGTTCATACAGATAGTGGTGTAGATATTTCCATGTTCATACAGATAGTGGTGTAGATATTTGCATGTTCATACAGATAGCGGTGTAGCTATTTCCATGTTCATACAGATAGCGGTGCTGATATTTCCATGTTTATACAGGTAGCGGTGTAGATATTTGCATGTTCATACAGATAGTGGTGTAGATATTTCCATGTTTATATAGATAGCGGTGAAGATGTATGCATGTTAACACAGATAGCGGTGGAGATATTTCCATGTTCTTCCGGATGGCTGTGTAGATATATCCATGTTAATACAGATAGCGGTGTAGTATTTCCATGTTCATACAGATAGCGGTGTAGTTATTTCCATGTTCATACAGATAGCGGTGTAGATATTTCCATGTTTATACAGATAGCGGTGAAGATATATGCATGTTTTCACAGATAGCGGAGTAGATATTTCCATGTTCATACAGATAGTGGTGTAGATATTTCCTTGTTCATACAGATAGCGGTGTAGCTATTTCCATGTTCATAGAGATAGCAGTGTAGATATATCCATGTTCGTACAGATAGCGGTGTAGATATTTCCGAGTTCATACAGAGAGCGGTGCTGATATTTCCATGTTTATACAGGTAGCGGTGTAGATATTTCCAGGTTTATGCAGATAGCGGTGTAGATATCTCCATCTTAATACAGATGGCGGTGTAGGTATTTATATGTTCATACAGATGGCAATGCAGATATTTCCATGTTCATACAGATGGCGGTGTAGATATTTCCATGTTTATAGAGATATCGGTGTAGTTATTTCCATGTGTAAAGAGATCGCTTTGTAGATATTTCCACATATATGCATATAGCTGTGTAGATATTTCCATTTTCATGCAGATAGCGGTGTAGATATTTCCATGTTCAAACAGATAGCGGTGTAGATATTTCCATGTTCAGACAGATAGCGGTGTAGATATTTCCATGTTTATACAGATAGCGGTGAAGATGTATGCATGTTTACACAGATAGCGGTGTATAAATTTCCATGTTCATATTGATAGCTGTGTAGATATTTCCATGTTCATCAAGATGGCTCTGTAGATATATCCATGTTCATACAGATGGCGGTGAAGATATTTCCATGTTCATACAGATAGCGGTGTAGATATTTCCATGTTCGTACAGATAGCGGTGTAGATATTTCCGAGTTGATACAGAGAGCGGTGCTGATATTTCCATGTTTATACAGGTAGCGGTGTAGATATTTCCAGGTTTATGCAGATAGCGGTGTAGATATCCCCATCTTAATACAGATGGCGGTGTAGGTATTTATACGTTCATAGAAATGGCAATGCAGATATTTCCATGTTCATACAGATGGCGGTGTAGATATTTCCATGTTTATAGAGATATCGGTGTAGTTATTTCCATGTGTAAAGAGATAGCTTTGTAGATATTTCCACATATATGCAGATAGCTGTGTAGATATTTCCATTTTCATGCAGATAGCGGTGTAGATATTTCCATGTTCAAACAGATAGCGGTGTAGATATTTCCATGTTCAGACAGATAGCGGTGTAGATATTTCCATGTTTATACAGATAGCGGTGAAGATGTATGCATGCTTACACAGATAGCGGTGTATAAATTTCCATGTTCATACTGATAGCTGTGTAGATATTTCCATGTTCATCAAGATGGCTCTGTAGATATATCCATGTTCATACAGATGGCGGTGAAGATATTTCCATGTTCATACAGATAGCGGTGTAGATATTTCCATGTTCATACAGATAGCGGTGTAGATATTTCCATGTTCATACAGATAGCGGTGAGGCTATTTCCATGTTCATACAGATAGCGGTGTAGATATTTCCATGTTCATCCAGATGGCTGTGTAGATATATCCATGTTCATACTGATAGCGGTGAAGATATTTCCATGTTCATGCAGATGGCGGTGTAGATATTTCCATGTTTATAGATATAGCGGTGTAGTTATTTCCATGTGTAAAGAGATAGCAGTGTAGATATTTCCATGTATATGCAGATAGCTTTGTAGATATTTCCTTTTTCATGCAGATAGCGGTGTAGATATTTACATGCTCAAACAGATAGCGGTGTAGATTTTTCCATGTTCATTCAGATAGCTTTGTAGATATTTCCATGTTCATCCAGATAGCGGTGTAGATACTTCCATGTTCATACAGATAGCGGTGTAGATATTTCCATGTTCATACAGATAGCGGTGCTGATATTTCCATGTTTATACAGGTAGCGGTGTAGATATTTCCATGGTTATACAGATAGCGGTGTAGATATTTCCATGTTTATACAGATAGCGTTGTAGATATTTCCATGTTTATTCAGATAGCGGTGTAGATATCTCCATCTTAATACAGATGGCGGTGTAGATATTTATATGTTCATACAGATGGCGGTGCAGATATTTCCATGTTCATACAGATGGCGGTGTAGATATTTCCATCTTCATACAGATAGCGGTGTAGTTATTTCCATGTGTAAAGAGATAGCTGTGTAGATATTTCCATGTCTATGCTGATAGCTGTGTAGATATTTCAATTTTCATGCAGATAGCGGTGTATATATTTCCATCTTCAAACAGATAGCGGTGTAGATATTTCCATGTTCATACAGATAGCGGTGTAGATATTTCCATGTTTATACAGATAGCGGTGAAGATGTATGCATGTTTACACAGATAGCGTTGTGGATATTTCCATGTTCATCCAGAGGGCTGTGTGGATATATCCATGTTCATACAGATAGCGGTGTAGATATTTCCTTGTTCATACTGACAGCGGTGTAGATATTTCCATGTTCATACAGATAGCGGTGTAGATATTACCATGTTCATACAGATAGCGGTGTAGATATTTCCATGTTCATACAGATAGCGGTGCTGATATTTCCATGTTTATACTGGTAGCGGTGTAGATATTTCCATGTTTATACAGATAGCGGTGTAGATATTTCCATGTTTATACAGATAGCGTTGTAGATATTTCCATGTTTATACAGATAGCGGTGTAGATATCTCCATCTTAATACAGATGGCGGTGTAGATATTTATATGTTCATACAGATGGCGGTGCAGATATTTCCATGTTCATACAGATGGCGGTGTGGATATTTCCATGTTCATACAGATAGCGGTGTAGTTATTTCCATGTGTAAAGAGATAGCTGTGTAGATATTTCCATGTATATGCAGATAGCAGTGTAGATATTTCCATTTTCATGCAGATAGCGGTGTAGATATTTCCATGTTCAAACAGATAGCGGTGTAGATATTTCCATGTTCATACAGATAGCGGTGTAGATATTTCCATGTTCATACACATAGCGGTGTAGATATTTCCATGTTTATACAGATAGCGGTGAAGATGTATGCATGTTTACACAGATAGCGGTGTAGATATTTCCATGTTTATACAGGCAGCGGTGTAGCTATTTCTATGTTCCTACAGACAGCGGTGTAGATATTTCCATGTTCAAACAGATAGCGGTGCTGATATTTCCATGTTTATACAGGCAGCGGTGTAGATATTTCCATGTTTATACAGATAGCGGTTTAGATATTTCCTTCTTAATACAGATGGCGGTGTAGATATTTATGTGTTCATACAGATGGCGGTGTTGATATTTCCATGTTTATACAGATAGCAGTGTAGATATCTCCATTTTAATACAGATGGCGGTGTATATATTTATATGTTCATACAGATGGCGGTGCAGATATTTCCATGTTCAAACAGATGGCGGTGTAGATATTTCCATGTTCATACAGATAGTGGTGTAGTTATTTCCATGTGTAAAGAGATAGCTGTGTAGATATTTAAATGTATATGCAGATAGCAGTGTAGATATTTCCATTTTCATGCAGATAGCGGTGTAGATATTTACATGTTCAAACAGATAGCGGTGTAGATATTTCCATGTTCATTCAGATAGCTTTGTAGATATTTCCATGTTCATACAGATAGCGGTGTAGATATTTCCATGTTCATACAGATAGCGGTGTAGATATTTCCATGTTCATACAGATAGCGGTGCTGATATTTCCATGTTTATACAGGTAGCGGTGTAGATATTTCCATGTTCATACAGATAGCGGTGTAGCTATTTCCATGTTCATACAGATAGCGGTGTAGATATTTCCATGTTTATACTGATAGCGGTGAATATGTATGCATGTTTACACAGATAGCGGTGTAGATATTTCCATGTTCATACAGATAATGGTGTAGATATTTCCATGTTCATCCAGATGGCTGTGTAAATATATCCATGTTCATACAGATAGTGGTGTAGATATTTCCATGTTCATACAGATAGCGGTGCTGATATTTCCATGTTTATACAGGCAGCGGTGTAGCTATTTCTATGTTCCTACAGATAGCGGTGTAGATATTTCCATGTTCATACAGATAGCGGTGCTGATATTTCCATGTTTATACAGGCAGCGGTTTAGATATTTCCATGTTTATACAGATAGCGGTTTAGATATTTCCTTCTTAATACAGATGGCGGTGTAGATATTTATGTGTTCATACAGATGGCGGTGTTGATATTTCCATGTTTATACAGATAGCAGTGTAGATATCTCCATCTTTATACAGATGGCGGTGTAGATATTTATATGTTCATACAGATGGCGGTGCAGATATTTCCATGTTCATACAGATGGCGGTGTAGATATTTCCAAGTTCATACAGATAGCGGTGTAGTTATTTCCATGTGTAAAGAGATAGCTGTGTAGATATTTAAATGTATATGCAGATAGCATTGTAGATATTTCCATTTTCATGCAGATAGCGGTGTAGATATTTACATGTTCAAACAGATAGCGGTGTAGATATTTCCATGTTAATTCAGATAGCTTTGTAGCTATTTCCATGTTCATACAGATAGCGGTGTAGATATTTCCATGTTCATACAGATAGCGGTGTAGATATTTCCATCTTCATACAGATAGCGGTGCTGATATTTCCATGTTTATACAGGTAGCGGTGTAGATATTTCCATGTTCATACAGATAGCGGTGTATATATTTCCATGTTTATACAGATAGTGGTGAAGATGTATGCATGTTTACACAGATAGCGGTGTAGATATTTCCATGTTCATCCAGATGGCTGTGTAGATATATCCATGTTCATACCGATAGCGGAGTAGATATTTCCATGTTCATGCAGATAGCGGTGTAGCTATTTCCATGTTCATAAAGATAGCGGTGTAGATATTTCCATGTTTATACTGATAGCGGTGAAGATGTATGCATGTTTCCACAGATAGCGGTGTAGATATTTCCATCTTCATACAGATAGCGGTGTAGATATTTCCATGTTCATCCAGATGGCTGTGTAGATATATCCATGTTCATACAGATAGTGGTGTAGATATTTCCATTTTCATACAGATAGTGGTGTAGATATTTGCATGTTCATACAGATAGCGGTGTAGCTATTTCCATGTTCATACAGATAGCTGTGCTGATATTTCCATGTTTATACAGGTAGCGGTGTAGATATTTGCATGTTCATACAGATAGTGGTGTAGATATTTCCATGTTTATATAGATAGCGGTGAAGATGTATGCATGTTTACACAGATAGCAGTGTAGATATTTCCATGTTCATCCAGTTGGCTGTGTAGATATATCCATGTTCATACAGATAGCGGTGTAGTTATTTCCATGTTCATACAGATAGCGGTGTAGCTATTTCCATGTTCATACAGATAGCGGTGTAGATATTTCCATGTTTATACTGATAGCGGTGAAGATATTTCCATGTTCATACAGATAGCGGTGTAGATATTTCCATGTTCATACAGATAGCAGTGTAGATATTTCCATGTTCATACAGATAGCGGTGCTGATATTTTCATGTTTATACAGGTAGCGGTGTAGATATTTCCATGTTCATTCAGATAGCGGTGTAGCTATATCCATGTTCATACAGATAGCGGTGTAGATATTTCCATGTTTATACTGATAGCGATGAATATGTATGCATGTTTACACATATAGCGGTGTAGATATTTCCATGTTCATACAGATAGCGGTGTAGATATTTCCATGTTCATACAGATAGCGGTGCTGATATTTCCATGTTTATACAGGTAGCGGTGTAGATATTTCCATGTTTATACAGATAGCGGTGTAGATATTTCCATGTTCATACAGATAGCGGTGTAGATATTTTCATGTTCATAAAGATAGCGGTGTAGATATTTCCATGTTCATACAGATAGCGGTGCTGACATTTCCATGTTTATACAGGTAGCGGTGTAGATGTTTCCATGTTTTTACAGATAGCGGTGTAGATATTTCCATGTTTATACAGATAGCGGTGTAGATATTTCCATGTTTATACAGATAGCGGTGTAGATATCTCCATCTTAATACAGATGGCAGTGAAGATATTTATATGTTCATACAGATGGCGGTGCAGATATTTCCATGTTCATACAGATGGCGGTGTGGATATTTCCATGTTCATACAGATAGCGGTGTAGTTATTTCCATGTGTAAAGATATAGCTGTGTAGATATTTCCATGTATATGCAGATAGCAGTGTAGATATTTCCATTTTCATGCAGATAGCGGTGTAGATATTTCCATGTTCAAACAGATAGCGGTGTAGGTATTTCCATGTTCATACAGATAGCGGTGTAGATATTTCAATGTTCATACAGATAGTGGTGTAGATATTCCCATGTTTATATAGATAGCGGAGAAGATGTATGCATGTTTACACAGATATCGGTGTAGATATTTCCATGTTCATCCAGATGGCTGTGTAGATATATCCATGTTCATACAGATAGCGGTGTAGATATTTCCATGTTCATACAGATAGCGGTGTAGCCATTTCCACGTTCATACAGATAGCGGTGCAGATATTTCCATGTTTATACAGATAGCGGTGAAGATATATGCATGTTTTCACATATAGCGGTGTAGATATTTCCATGTTCATACAGATAGTGGTGTAGATATTTCCTTGTTCATACAGATAGCGGTGTAGCTATTTCCATGTTCATACAGATAGTGGTGTAGATATTTCCATGTTCATCCTGATGGCTGTGTAGATATATCCATGTTCATACAGATTGCGGTGAAGATATTTCCATGTTCATACA
The DNA here is from genome assembly GCF_029281585.2 of Gorilla gorilla gorilla. Classification (NCBI taxonomy): domain Eukaryota; kingdom Metazoa; phylum Chordata; class Mammalia; order Primates; family Hominidae; genus Gorilla; species Gorilla gorilla. The sequence goes on along the minus strand of NC_073244.2, from coordinate 4,641,915 downwards.
GATAGCGGTGTAGATATTTCCATGTTCATACAGATAGTGGTGTAGATATTTCCATGTTAATACAGATAGCGGTGTAGCTATTTCCATGTTCATACAGATAGCGGTGTAGATATATCCATGTTCATACAGATGGCGGTGAAGGTATTTCCATGTTCATACAGATAGCGGTGTAGATATTTCCATGTTCATACAGATAGCGGTGTAGCTATTTCCATGTTCATACAGATAGTGGTGTAGATATTTCCATGTTCATCCTGATGGCTGTGTAGATATATCCATGTTCATACAGATTGCGGTGAAGATATTTCCATGTTCATACAGATAGCGGTGTAGATATTTCCATGTTCATACAGACAGTGGTGTAGATATTTCCATGTTAATACAGATAGCGGTGTAGCTATTTCCATGTTCACACAGATAGCGGTGTAGATATTTCCATGTTCATCCAGATAGAGGGGCTGATATTTCCATGTTCATAAAGATAGCGGTGCTGATATTTCCATGTTTATACAGATATTGGTGTAGATATATCCCTGTTTATACAGATAGCGGTGTAGATATTTCCATGTTTTTACAGATAGCGGTGTAGATATCTCCATCTTAATACAGATGGCGGTGTAGATATTTATATGTTCATACAGATGGCGGTGCAGATATTTCCATGTTCATACAGATAGCCGTGTAGTTATTTCCATGTGTAAAGAGATAGCTGTGTAGATATTTCCATGTATATGCAGATAGCTGTGTAGATATTTCCATTTTCATGCAGATAGCGGTGTAGATATTTCCATGTTCAAACAGATAGCGGTGTAGATATTTCCATGTTCATACAGATAGCGGTGTAGATATTTCCTTGTTTTTACAGATAGCGGTGAAGATGTATGCATGTTTACACAGATAGCGGTGTAGATATTTCCATATTCATCCAGATGGCTGTGTAGATATATCCATGTTCACACAGATAGCGGTGTAGATATTTCCATGTTCATAAAGATAGCGGTGTAGATATTTCCATCTTCATACAGATAGCGGTGCTGATATTTCCATGTTTATACAGGTAGCGGTGTAGATATTTCCATGTTTATACATATAGCGGTGTAGATATTTCCATGTTTATACAGATAGCGGTGTAGATATTTCCATGTTTATACAGATAGCGGTGTAGATATCTCCATCTTAATACAGATGGCGGTGTAGATATTTATATGTTCACACAGATGGCGGTGCAGATATTTTCATGTTCATACAGATGGCGGTGTGGATATTTCCATGTTCATACAGATAGCGGTGTAGTTATTTCCATGTGTAAAGAGATAGCTGTGTAGATATTTCCAAGTATATGCAGATAGCAGTGTAGATATTTCCATTTTCATGCAGATAGCGGTGTAGATATTTCCATGTTCAAACAGATAGCAGTGTAGATATTTCCATGTTCATATAGATAGCGGTGTAGATATTTCAATGTTCATACAGATAGCGGTGTATATATTTCCATGTTTATACAGATAGCGGTGAAGATGTATGCATGTTTACACAGATAGCGGTGTAGATATTTCCATGTTCACCCAGATGGCTGTGTAGATATATCCATGTTCATACAGATAGCGGAGTAGATATTTCCATGTTCATACAGATAGCGGTGTAGCTATTTCCATGTTCATACAGATAGCGGTGTAGATATTTCCATGTTTATACTGATAGCGGTGAAAATGTATGCATGTTTACACAGATAGCGGTGTAGATATTTCCATGTTCATTCAGATAGCGGTGTAGATATTTCCATGTTCATCCAGATGGCTGTGTAGATATATCCATGTTCATACAGATAGTGGTGTAGATATTTCCATGTTCATACAGATAGTGGTGTAGATATTTGCATGTTCATACAGATAGCGGTGTAGCTATTTCCATGTTCATACAGATATCGGTGCTGATATTTCCATGTTTATACAGGTAGCGGTGTAGATATTTGCATGTTCATACAGATAGTGGTGTAGATATTTCCATGTTTATATAGATAGCGGTGAAGATGTATGCATGTTTACACAGATAGCGGTGTAGATATTTCCATGTTCATCCAGATGGCTGTGTAGATATTTCCATGTTCATACAGATAGCGGTGTAGCTATTTCCATGTTCATACAGATAGCGGTGTAGATATTTCCATGTTTATACAGATAGCGGTGAAGATATATGTATGTTTTCACAGATAGCGGTGTAGATATTTCCATGTTCATACAGATAGTGGTGTAGATATTTCCTTGTTCATACAGATAGCGGTGTAGCTATTTCCATGTTCATACAGATAGCGGTGTAGATATTTCCATGTTCGTACAGATAGCGGTGTAGATATTTCCGAGTTCATACAGAGAGCGGTGCTGATATTTCCATGTTTATACAGGTAGCGGTTTAGATATTTCCAGGTTTATACAGATAGCGGTGTAGATATCCCCATCTTAATACAGATGGCGGTCTAGATATTTATATGTTCATACAGATGGCGATGCTGATATTTCCATGTTCATACAGATGGCGGTGTAGATATTTCCATGTTTATAGAGATAGCGGTGTAGTTATTTCCATGTGTAAAGAGATAGCTTTGAAGATATTTCCATGTATATGCAGATAGCTGTGTAGATATTTCCATTTTCATGCAGAAAGCGGTGTGGATATTTCCATGTTCAAACAGATAGCGGTGTAGATATTTCCATGTTAATACAGATAGCGGTGTAGATATTTCCATGTTTATACAGATAGCGGTGTAGATATTTCCATGTTTATACAGATAGCGGTGAAGATGTATGCATGTTTACACTGACAGCGGTGTATAAATTTCCATGTTCATACAGATAGCTGTGTAGATATTTCCATGTTCATCAAGATGGCTCTGTAGATATATCTATGTTCACACAAATGGCGGTGAAGATATTTCCATGTTCATACAGATAGCGGTGTAGATATTTCCATGTTCATACAGATAGCGGTGTAGATATTTCCATGTTCATACAGATAGCGGTGTAGCTATTTCCATGTTCATACAGATAGCGGTGTAGATATTTCCATGTTCATCCTGATGGCTGTGTAGATATATCCATGTTCATACAGATAGCGGTGAAGATATTTCCATGTTCATACAGATAGCGGTGTAGATATTTCCATGTTCATACAGATAGCGGTGTAGATATTCCCATGTTCATACAGATAGCGGTGTAGCTATTTCCATGTTCATACAGATAGCGGTGTAGATATTTCCATGTTGATCCAGATGGCTGTGTAGATATATCCATGTTCATACAGATGGCGTTGAAGGTATTTCCATGTTTATACAGATAGCGGTGTAGATATTTCCATGTTCATACTGATAGCGGTGTAGATACTTCCATGTTCATACAGATAGAGGGGCTGATATTTCTATGTTCATAAATATAGCGGTGCTGATATATCCAGGTTTATACAGATAGTGGTGTAGATATTTCCCTGTTTATACAGATAGCGGTGTAGATATTTCCATGTTTATACAGATAGCGGTGTAGATATCTCCATCTTAATACAGATGGCGGTGTAGATATTTATATGTTCATATAGATGGCGGTGCAGATATTTCCATGTTCATACAGATGGCGGTGTAGATATTTCCATGTTCATACAGATAGCGGTGTAGTTTTTTCCATGTGTAAAGAGATAGCTGTGTAGATATTTCCATGTATATGCAGATAGCTGTGTAGATATTTCCATTTTCATGCAGATAGCGGTGTAGATATTTCCATGTTCAAACAGATAGCGGTGTAGATATTTCCATGTTCATACAGATAGCGGTGTAGATATTTCCATGTTCATGCAGATAGCGGTGTAGATATTTCCATGTTTATACAGATAGCGGTGAAGATGTATGCATGTTTACACAGATAGCGGTGTAGATATTTCCATGTTCATCCAGATGGCTGTGTAGATATATCCATGTTCACACAGATAGCGGTGTAGATATTTCCATGTTCATACAGATAGCGGTGTAGATATTTCCATGTTCATCCAGATGGCTGTGTACATATATCCATGTTAATACAGATAGCGGTGTAGCTATTTCCATGTTCATACAGATAACGGTGTATCTATTTCCATGTTCATACAGATAGCAGTGTAGATATTTCCATGTTCATACAGATAGCGGTGTAGATATTTCCATTCTCTTACAGAGAGCGGTGCTGATATTTCCATGTTTATACAGGCAGCGGTGTAGATATTTCCATGTTTATACAGATAGCGGTTTAGATATTTCCTTCTTAATACAGATGGCGGTGTAGATATTTATTTGTTCATACAGATGGCGGTGCAGATATTTCCATGTTCATACAGATGGCCGTGTAGATATTTCCATGTTTATAGATATAGCGGTGTAGTTATTTCCATGTGTAAAGAGATAGCTGTGTTGATATTTCCATGAATATGCAGATAGCTTTTTAGGTATTTCCATTTTCATGCAGATAGCGGTGTAGATATTTCCATGTTCAGACAGATAGCGGTGTAGATATTTCCATGTTCATTCAGATAGCTTTGTAGATATTTCCATGTTCATACAGATAGCGGTGTAGACATTTCCATGTTCATACAGAGAACGGTGTAGATATTTCCATGTTCATACAGATAGCAGTGTAGATATTTCCATGTTAATACAGATAGCGGTGTAGATATTTCCATGTTCATACAGATAGTGGTGCTGATATTTCCATGGTTATACAGTCAGCGGTGTAGATATTTCCATGTTTATACAGATAGCGGTTTAGATAATTCCTTCTTAATACAGATGGCGGTGTAGATATTTATATGTTCATACAGATGGCGGTGCAGATATTCCCATGTTCATACAGATGGCGGTGTAGATATTTCCATGTTTATAGATATAGCGGTGTAGTTATTTCCATGTGTAAAGAGATAGCAGTGTAGATATTTCCATGTATATGCAGATAGCTTTGTAGATATTTCCATTTTCATGCAGATAGCGGTGTAGATATTTACATGTTCAAACAGATAGCGGAGTAGATTTTTCCATGTTCATTCAGATAGCTTTGTAGATATTTCCACGTTCATACAGATAGCGGTGTAGATACTTCCATGTTCATACAGATAGCGGTGTAGATATTTCCATGTTCATACAGATAGCGGTGCTGATATTTCCATGTTTATACAGGTAGCGGTGTAGATATTTCCATGTTTATACAGATAGCGGTGTAGATATTTCCATGTTTATTCAGATAGCGGTGTAGCTATCTCCATCTTAATACAGATGGCGGTGTAGATATTTATATGTTCATACAGATGGCAGTGCAGGTATTTCCATGTTCAAACAGATAGCGTTGTAGATATTTCCATGTTCATACAGATAACGGTGTAGATATTTCCATGTTTATACAGATAGCGGTGAAGATGTATGCATGTTTACACAGATAGCAGTGTGGATATTTCCATGTTCATCCAGAGGGCTGTGTAGATATATCCATGTTCATACAGATAGCGGTGTAGATATTTCCTTGTTCATACTGATAGCGGTGTAGATATTTCCATGTTCATACAGATAGCGGTGTAGATATTACCATGTTCATACAGATAGCGGTGTAGATATTTCCATGTTCATACAGATAGCGGTGCTGATATTTCCATGTTTATACTGGTAGCGGTGTAGATATTTCCATGTTTATACAGATAGTGGTGTAGATATTTCCATGTTTATACAGATAGCGGTGTAGATATTTCCATGTTTATACAGATAGCGGTGTAGATATCTCCATCTTAATACAGATGGCGGTGTAGATATTTATATGTTCATACAGATGGCGGTGCAGATATTTCCATGTTCATACAGATGGCGGTGTGGATATTTCCATGTTCATACAGATAGCGGTGTAATTATTTCCATGTGTAAAGAGATAGCTGTGTAGATATTTCCATGTATATGCAGATAGCAGTGTAGATATTTCCATTTTCATGCAGATAGCGGTGTAGATATTTCCATGTTCAAACAGATAGCGGTGAAGATATTTCCATGTTCATACAGATAGCGGTGTAGATATCTCCATGTTCATACAGATAGCGGTGTAGATATTTCCATGTTTATACAGATAGCGGTGAAGATCTATGCATGTTTACACAGATAGCGGTGTAGATATTTCCATGTTCATCCAGATGGCTGTGTAGACATATCCATGTTCATACAGATAGCGGTGTAGATATTTCCATGTTCATACAGATAGCGGTGTAGCTATTTCCATGTTCATACAGATAGCGGTGTAGATATTTCCATGTTTATACTGATAGCGGTGAATATGTATGCATGTTAACACAGATAGCGGTGTAGATATTTCCATGTTCATACAGATAATGGTGTAGATATTTCCATGTTTATACAGATAGCGGTTTAGATATTTCCTTCTTAGTACAGATGGCGGTGTAGGTATTTATGTGTTCAGACAGATGGCGTTGTAGATATTTCCATGTTTATACAGATAGCAGTGTAGATATCTCCATCTTAATACAGATGGCGGTGTAGATATTTATATGTTCATACAGATGACGGTGTTGATATTTCCATGTTTACACAGATAGCAGTGTAGATATCTCCATCTTAATACAGATGGCGGTGTAGATATTTATATGTTCATAGAGATGGCGGTGCAGATATTTCCAAGTTCATACAGATGGCGGTGTAGATATTTCCATCTTCATACAGATAGTGGTGTAGTTATTTCCATGTGTAAAGAGATAGCTGTGTAGATATTTAAATGTATATGCAGATAGCAGTGTAGATATTTCCATTTTCATGCAGATAGCGGTGTAGATATTTCCATGTCCAAACAGATAGCGGTGTAGGTATTTCCATGTTCATACAGATAGCGGTGTGGATATTTCCATGTTCATACCGATAGCGGTGCAGATATTTCCATGTTTATACAGATAGTGGTGAAGATGTATGCATGTTTACACAGATAGAGGTTTAGATATTTCCATGTTCATCCAGATGGCTGTGTAGATATATCCATGTTCATACAGATAGCGGTGTAGATATTTCCATGTTCATACAGATAGCGGTGTAGATATTTCCATGTTCATCCAGATGGCTGTGTAGATATATCCATGTTCATACAGATAGCGGTGTAGATATTTCCATGTTCATACAGATGGCGGTGCAGATATTTCCATGTTCATACAGATGGTGGTGTAGATATTTCCATGTTCATACAGATAGCGGTGTAGATATTTACATGTTCAAACAGATAGCGGTGTAGATAGTTCCATGTTCATACAGATAGCTTTGTAGATATTTCCTTGTTCATACAGATAGCGGTGTAGATATTTCCATGTTCATACAGATAGCGGTGTAGATAGTTCCAGGTTCATTCAGATAGCGGTGCTGATATTTCCATGTTTATACAGGTAGCGGTGTAGATATTTCCATGTTTATACAGATAGCGGAGTAGATATTTCCATGTTTATTCAGATAGCGGTGTAGATATCTCCATCTTAATTCAGATGGCGGTGTAGTTATTTATAAGTTCATACAGATGGCGGTGCAGATATTTCCATGTTCATACAGATGGCGGTGTAGATATTTCCATGTTCATACAGATAGCGGTGTAGTTATTTCCATGTGTAAAGAGATAGCTCTGTAGATATTTCCATCTATATGCAGATAGCTGTGTAGATATTTCCATTTTCATGCAGATAGCGGTGTTTATATATCCATCTTCAAACAGATAGCGGTGTAGATATTTCCATGTTCATACAGATAGCGGTGTAGATATTTCCATGTTTATTCAGATAGCGGTGAAGATGTATGCATGTTTACACAGATAGCGGTGTGGATATTTCCATTTTCATCCAGAGGGCTGTGTAGATATATCCATGTTCATACAGATAGCGGTGTAGATATTTCCATGTTCATACAGATAGCGGTGTAGATATTTCCATGTTCATACAGATAGCGGTGCTGATATTTCCATGTTTATACAGGTAGCGGTGTAGTTATTTCCATGTTTATACAGATAGCGGAGTAGATATTTCCGTGTTTATACAGATAGCGGTGTAGATATTTCCATGTTTATACAGATAGCGGTGTAGATATCTCCATCTTAATACTGATGGCGGTGTAGATATTTATATGTTCATACAGATGGCGGTGCAGATATTTCCGTGTTCATACAGATGGCGGTGTAGATATTTCCATGTACATACAGATAGCGGTGTAGTAATTTCCAAGTGTAAAGAGATAGCTGTGTAGATATTTCCATGTATATGCAGATAGCAGTGTAGATATTTCCATTTTCATGCAGATAGCGGTGTAGATATTTCCATGTTCAAACAGATAGCGGTGAAGATATTTCCATGTTCAGACAGATAGTGGTGCAGATATTTCCATGTTCATACAGATAGCGGTGTAGATATTTCCATGTTTATACAGATAGCGGTGAAGATGTATGCATGTTTACACAGATAGCGGTGTAGATATTTCCATGTTCATACAGATAGCGGTGTAGATATTTCCATGTTCATCTAGATGGCTGTGTAGATATATCCATGTTCATAGAGATAGTGGTGTAGATATTTCCATGTTCTTACAGATAGCGGTGCTGATATTTCCATGTTTATACAGGCAGCGGTGTAGCTCTTTCCATGTTCCTACATATTGCGGTGTAGATATTTCCATGTTCATACAGATAGCGGTGCTGATATTTCCATGTTTATACAGGCAGCGGTGTAGATATTTCCATGTTTATACAGATAGCGGTTTTGATATTTCCTTCTTAATACAGTTGGCGGTGTAGATATTTATATGTTCATACAGATGGCGGTGTAGATATTTCCATGTTTATACAGATAGCAGTGAAGATATCTCCATCTTAATACAGATGGCGGTGTAGATATTTATATGTTCATAAAGATGGTGGTGCAGATATTTCCATGTTCATACAGATGGCGGTGTAGATATTTCCATGTTCATACAGATAGCGGTGTAGTTATTTCCATGTGTAAAGAGATAGCTGTGTAGATATTTAAATGTATATGCAGATAGCAGTGTAGATATTTCCATTTTCATGCAGATAGCGGTGTAGATATTTCCATTTTCAAACAGATAGCGGTGTAGATATTTCCATGTTCATACAGATAGCGGGGTAGATATTTCCATATTCATACAGATAGCGGTGTAGATATTTCCATGTTTATACAGATAGTGGTGAAGATGTATGCATGTTTACACAGTTAGCGGTGTAGATATTTCCATGTTCATCCAGATGGCTGTGTAGATATATCCATGTTCATACAGACAGCGGTATAGATATTTCCGTGTTCATACAGATAGCGGTGTAGATATTTCCATGTTCATCCTAATGGCTGTGTAGATATATCCATGTTCATACAGATAGCGGTGTAGATATAACCATGTTCATACAGATAACGGTGCAGCTATTTCCATGTTCATACAGATAGCAGTGTAGATATTTCCATGTTTATACAGATAGCGGTGAAGATGTATGCATGTTTACACAGATAGCGGTGTAGATATTTCCATGTTCATACAGATAGCGGTGTAGATATCTCCATGTTCATACAGATAGCGGTGTAGATATTTCCATGTTTATACAGATAGCGGTGAAGATCTATGCATGTTTACACAGATAGCGGTGTAGATATTTCCATGTTCATCCAGATGGCTGTGTAGACATATCCATGTTCATACAGATAGCGTTGTAGATATTTCCATGTTCATACAGATAATGGTGTAGATATTTCCATGTTCATCCAGATGGCTGTGTAGATATATCCATGTTCATACAGATAGTGGTGTAGATATTTCCATGTTCATACAGATAGCGGTGCTGATATTTCCATGTTTATACAGGCAGCGGTGTAGCTATTTCTATGTTCCTACAGATAGCGGTGTAGATATTTCCATGTTCAAACAGATAGCGGTGCTGATATTTCCATGTTTATACAGGCAGCGGTGTATATATTTCCATTTTTATACAGATAGCGGTTTAGATATTTCCTTCTTAATACAGATGGCGTTGTAGATATTTATATGTTCATACAGATGACGGTGTTGATATTTCCATGTTTACACAGATAGCAGTGTAGATATCTCCATCTTAATACAGATGGCGGTGTAGATATTTATATGTTCATAGAGATGGCGGTGCAGATATTTCCATGTTCATACAGATGGCGGTGTAGATATTTCCATGTTCATACTGATAGTGGTGTAGTTATTTCCATGTGTAAAGAGATAGCTGTGTAGATATTTAAATGTATATGCAGATAGCAGTGTAGATATTTCCATTTTCATGCAGATAGCGGTGTAGATATTTCCATGTTCAAACAGATAGCGGTGTAGATATTTCCATGTTCATACAGATAGCGGTGAAGATATTTCCATGTTCATACAGACAGCGTTGTAGATATTTCCATGTTTATACTGATAGCGGTGAAGATGTATGCATGTTTACACAGATAGCGGTGAAGATATTTGCATGTTCATCCAGATGGCTGTGTAGATATATACATGTTCATACAGATAACGGTGTAGATATTTCCATGTTCATACAGATAGCGGTGTAGCTTTTTCCATCTTCATACAGGCAGCGGTGTAGATATTTCCATGTTTATACAGATAGCGGTTTAGATATTTCCTTCTTAGTACAGATGGCGGTGTAGGTATTTATGTGTTCAGACAGATGGCGTTGTAGATATTTCCATGTTTATACAGATAGCAGTGTAGATATCTCCATCTTAATACAGATGGCGGTGTAGATATTTATATGTTCATACAGATGGCGGTGCAGATATTTCCAAGTTCATACAGATGGCGGTGTAGATATTTCCATCTTCATACAGATAGTGGTGTAGTTATTTCCATGTGTAAAGAGATAGCTGTGTAGATATTTAAATGTATATGCAGATAGCAGTGTAGATATTTCCATTTTCATGCAGATAGCGGTGTAGATATTTCCATGTCCAAACAGATAGCGGTGTAGGTATTTCCATGTTCATACAGATAGCGGTGTGGATATTTCCATGTTCATACCGATAGCGGTGCAGATATTTCCATGTTTATACAGATAGTGGTGAAGATGTATGCATGTTTACACAGATAGAGGTTTAGATATTTCCATGTTCATCCAGATGGCTGTGTAGATATATCCATGTTCATACAGATAGCGGTGTAGATATTTCCATGTTCATACAGATAGCGGTGTAGATATTTCCATGTTCATCCAGATGGCTGTGTAGATATATCCATGTTCATACAGATAGCGGTGTAGATATTTCCATGTTCATACAGATGGCGGTGCAGATATTTCCATGTTCATACAGATGGTGGTGTAGATATTTCCATGTTCATACAGATAGCGGTGTAGATATTTACATGTTCAAACAGATAGCGGTGTAGATATTTCCATGTTCATACAGATAGCTTTGTAGATATTTCCTTGTTCATACAGATAGCGGTGTAGATATTTCCATGTTCATACAGATAGCGGTGTAGATAGTTCCAGGTTCATTCAGATAGCGGTGCTGATATTTCCATGTTTATACAGGTAGCGGTGTAGATATTTCCATGTTTATACAGATAGCGGAGTAGATATTTCCATGTTTATTCAGATAGCGGTGTAGATATCTCCATCTTAATTCAGATGGCGGTGTAGTTATTTATAAGTTCATACAGATGGCGGTGCAGATATTTCCATGTTCATACAGATGGCGGTGTAGATATTTCCATGTTCATACAGATAGCGGTGTAGTTATTTCCATGTGTAAAGAGATAGCTCTGTAGATATTTCCATCTATATGCAGATAGCTGTGTAGATATTTCCATTTTCATGCAGATAGCGGTGTTTATATATCCATCTTCAAACAGATAGCGGTGTAGATATTTCCATGTTCATACAGATAGCGGTGTAGATATTTCCATGTTTATTCAGATAGCGGTGAAGATGTATGCATGTTTACACAGATAGCGGTGTGGATATTTCCATTTTCATCCAGAGGGCTGTGTAGATATATCCATGTTCATACAGATAGCGGTGTAGATATTTCCATGTTCATACAGATAGCGGTGTAGATATTTCCATGTTCATACAGATAGCGGTGCTGATATTTCCATGTTTATACAGGTAGCGGTGTAGTTATTTCCATGTTTATACAGATAGCGGAGTAGATATTTCCGTGTTTATACAGATAGCGGTGTAGATATTTCCATGTTTATACAGATAGCGGTGTAGATATCTCCATCTTAATACTGATGGCGGTGTAGATATTTATATGTTCATACAGATGGCGGTGCAGATATTTCCGTGTTCATACAGATGGCGGTGTAGATATTTCCATGTACATACAGATAGCGGTGTAGTAATTTCCAAGTGTAAAGAGATAGCTGTGTAGATATTTCCATGTATATGCAGATAGCAGTGTAGATATTTCCATTTTCATGCAGATAGCGGTGTAGATATTTCCATGTTCAAACAGATAGCGGTGAAGATATTTCCATGTTCAGACAGATAGTGGTGCAGATATTTCCATGTGCATACAGATAGCGGTGTAGATATTTCCATGTTTATACAGATAGCGGTGAAGATGTATGCATGTTTACACAGATAGCGGTGTAGATATTTCCATGTTCATACAGATAGCGGTGTAGATATTTCCATGTTCATCTAGATGGCTGTGTAGATATATCCATGTTCATAGAGATAGTGGTGTAGATATTTCCATGTTCTTACAGATAGCGGTGCTGATATTTCCATGTTTATACAGGCAGCGGTGTAGCTCTTTCCATGTTCCTACATATTGCGGTGTAGATATTTCCATGTTCATACAGATAGCGGTGCTGATATTTCCATGTTTATACAGGCAGCGGTGTAGATATTTCCATGTTTATACAGATAGCGGTTTTGATATTTCCTTCTTAATACAGTTGGCGGTGTAGATATTTATATGTTCATACAGATGGCGGTGTAGATATTTCCATGTTTATACAGATAGCAGTGAAGATATCTCCATCTTAATACAGATGGCGGTGTAGATATTTATATGTTCATAAAGATGGTGGTGCAGATATTTCCATGTTCATACAGATGGCGGTGTAGATATTTCCATGTTCATACAGATAGCGGTGTAGTTATTTCCATGTGTAAAGAGATAGCTGTGTAGATATTTAAATGTATATGCAGATAGCAGTGTAGATATTTCCATTTTCATGCAGATAGCGGTGTAGATATTTCCATGTCCAAACAGATAGCGGTGTAGGTATTTCCATGTTCATACAGATAGCGGTGTGGATATTTCCATGTTCATACCGATAGCGGTGCAGATATTTCCATGTTTATACAGATAGTGGTGAAGATGTATGCATGTTTACACAGATAGAGGTTTAGATATTTCCATGTTCATCCAGATGGCTGTGTAGATATATCCATGTTCATACAGATAGCGGTGTAGATATTTCCATGTTCATACAGATAGCGGTGTAGATATTTCCATGTTCATCCAGATGGCTGTGTAGATATATCCATGTTCATACAGATAGCGGTGTAGATATTTCCATGTTCATACAGATGGCGGTGCAGATATTTCCATGTTCATACAGATGGTGGTGTAGATATTTCCATGTTCATACAGATAGCGGTGTAGATATTTACATGTTCAAACAGATAGCGGTGTAGATATTTCCATGTTCATACAGATAGCTTTGTAGATATTTCCTTGTTCATACAGATAGCGGTGTAGATATTTCCATGTTCATACAGATAGCGGTGTAGATAGTTCCAGGTTCATTCAGATAGCGGTGCTGATATTTCCATGTTTATACAGGTAGCGGTGTAGATATTTCCATGTTTATACAGATAGCGGAGTAGATATTTCCATGTTTATTCAGATAGCGGTGTAGATATCTCCATCTTAATTCAGATGGCGGTGTAGTTATTTATAAGTTCATACAGAAGGCGGTGCAGATATTTCCATGTTCATACAGATGGCGGTGTAGATATTTCCATGTTCATACAGATAGCGGTGTAGTTATTTCCGTGTGTAAAGAGATAGCTGTGTAGATATTTCCATCTATATGCAGATAGCTGTGTAGATATATCCATTTTCATGCAGATAGCGGTGTTTATATATCCATCTTCAAACAGATAGCTGTGTAGATATTTCCATGTTCATACAGATAGCGGTGTAGATATTTCCATGTTTATTCAGATAGCGGTGAAGATGTATGCATGTTTACACAGATAGCGGTGTGGATATTTCCATTTTCATCCAGAGGGCTGTGTAGATATATCCATGTTCATACAGATAGCGGTGTAGATATTTCCATGTTCATACAGATAGCGGTGTAGATATTTCCATGTTCATACAGATAGCGGTGCTGATATTTCCATGTTTATACAGGTAGCGGTGTAGTTATTTCCATGTTTATACAGATAGCGGAGTAGATATTTCCGTGTTTATACAGATAGCGGTGTAGATATTTCCATGTTTATACAGATAGCGGTGTAGATATCTCCATCTTAATACTGATGGCGGTGTAGATATTTATATGTTCATACAGATGGCGGTGCAGATATTTCCGTGTTCATACAGATGGCGGTGTAGATATTTCCATGTACATACAGATAGCGGTGTAGTAATTTCCAAGTGTAAAGAGATAGCTGTGTAGATATTTCCATTTTCATGCAGATAGCGGTGTAGATATTTCCATGTTCAAACAGATAGCGGTGAAGATATTTCCATGTTCAGACAGATAGTGGTGCAGATATTTCCATGTTCATACAGATAGCGGTGTAGATATTTCCATGTTTATACAGATAGCGGTGAAGATGTATGCATGTTTACACAGATAGCGGTGTAGATATTTCCATGTTCATACAGATAGCGGTGTAGATATTTCCATGTTCATCTAGATGGCTGTGTAGATATATCCATGTTCATAGAGATAGTGGTGTAGATATTTCCATGTTCTTACAGATAGCGGTGCTGATATTTCCATGTTTATACAGGCAGCGGTGTAGCTCTTTCCATGTTCCTACATATTGCGGTGTAGATATTTCCATGTTCATACAGATAGCGGTGCTGATATTTCCATGTTTATACAGGCAGCGGTGTAGATATTTCCATGTTTATACAGATAGCGGTTTTGATATTTCCTTCTTAATACAGTTGGCGGTGTAGATATTTATATGTTCATACAGATGGCGGTGTAGATATTTCCATGTTTATACAGATAGCAGTGAAGATATCTCCATCTTAATACAGATGGCGGTGTAGATATTTATATGTTCATAAAGATGGTGGTGCAGATATTTCCATGTTCATACAGATGGCGGTGTAGATATTTCCATGTTCATACAGATAGCGGTGTAGTTATTTCCATGTGTAAAGAGATAGCAGTGTAGATATTTAAATGTATATGCAGATAGCAGTGTAGATATTTCCATTTTCATGCAGATAGCGGTGTAGATATTTCCATTTTCAAACAGATAGCGGTGTAGATATTTCCATGTTCATACAGATAGCGGGGTAGATATTTCCATATTCATACAGATAGCGGTGTAGATATTTCCATGTTTATACAGATAGTGGTGAAGATGTATGCATGTTTACACAGTTAGCGGTGTAGATATTTCCATGTTCATCCAGATGGCTGTGTAGATATATCCATGTTCATACAGACAGCGGTATAGATATTTCCGTGTTCATACAGATAGCGGTGTAGATATTTCCATGTTCATCCTAATGGCTGTGTAGATATATCCATGTTCATACAGATAGCGGTGTAGATATAACCATCTTCATACAGATAACGGTGCAGCTATTTCCATGTTCATACAGATAGCAGTGTAGATATTTCCATGTTCATACAGATAGCGGTGTAGATATCTCCATGTTCATCCAGATGGCTGTGTAGATATATCCATGTTCATACAGATAACAGTGTAGCTATTTCCATGTTCATACAGATAGCAGTGTAGATATTTCCATGTTCATACAGATAGCGGTGTAGATATCTCCATTTTCATACAGAGAGCGGTGCTGATATTTCTATGTTTATATAGGCAGCGGTGTAGATATTTCCATGTTTATACAGATAGCGGTGTAGATATCTCCATCTTAATACAGATGGCGGTGTAGATATTTATATGTTCATACAGATGTCGGTGCAGATATTTCCATGTTCATACAGATGGCGGTGTAGATATGTCAATGTTCATACAGATAGCGGTGTAGTTATTTCCAAGTGTAAAGAGATAGCTGTGTAGATATTTCCATCTATATGCAGATACCTGTGTAGATATGTCCATTTTCATGCAGATAGCGGTGTACATATTTCCATCTTAAAACAGATAGCGGTGTAGATATTTCCATGTTCATACAGATAGCGGTGTAGATATTTCCATGTTTATACAGATAGCGATGAAGATGTATGCATGTTTACACAGATAGCGGTGTGGATATTTCCATGTTCATCCAGAGGGCTGTGTAGATACATCCATGTTCATACAGATAGCGTTGTAGATATTTCCATGTTTTACAGATAGCGGTGCTGATATTTCCATGTTTATTCAGGTAGCGATGTAGATATTTCCATTTTTATACAGATAGCAGTGTAGATATTTCCATTTTTATACAGATAGCGGTGTAGATATTTCCATGTTTATACAGATACCGGTGTAGATATCTCCATCTTAATACAGATGGCGGTGTAGATATTTATATGTTCATACAGATGGCGGTGCAGATATTTCCATGTTCATACAGATGGCGGTGTAGATATTTCCATGTTCATACAGATATCGGTTTAGTTATTTCCATGTGTAAAGAGATAGCTGTGTAGATGTTTCCATTTATATGCAGATAGCAGTGTAGATATTTCCATTTTCATGCAGATAGCGGTGTAGATATTTCCATGTTCAAACAGATAGCGGTGTAGATATTTCCATGTTTATACAGATAGTGGTGAAGATGTATGCATGTTTACACAGATAGCGGTGTAGATATTTCCATGTTCATACAGATAGCGGTGCAGATATTTCCATGTTCATACAGATAGCGGTGTAGATATTTTCATGTTTATACAGATAGCGGTGAAGATGTATGCATGTTTACACAGATAGCGGTGTAGATATTTCCATGTTCATCCAGATGGCTGTGTAGATATATCCATGTTCATACAGATAGCGGTGTAGATATTTCCATGTTCATACAGATTGCGGTGTAGTTATTTCCATGTTCATACAGATAGCGGTGTAGATATTTCCATGTTTATACTGATAGTGGTGAAGATGTATGCATGTTTACACAGATAGCGGTGTAGATATTTACATGTTCATACACATAGTGGTGTAGATATTTCCATGTTCATCCAGATGGCTGTTTAGATATATCCATGTTCATACAGATTGCTGTGTAGATGTTTCCATGTTCATACAGATAGTGGTGCTGATATTTCCATGTTTATACAGGCAGCGGTGTAGATATTTCCATGTTTATACAGATAGCGGTTTAGATATTTCTTTCTTAATACAGATGGCGGTGTAGATATTTATATGTTCATACAGATGGTGGTGCAGATATTTCCATGTTCATACAGATGGCGGTGTAGATATTTCCATGTTCATACAGATATCGGTGTAGTTATTTCCATGTGTAAAGAGATAGCTGTGCAGATATTTAAATGTATATGCAGATAGCAGTGTAGATATTTTCATTTTCATGCAGATAGCGGTGTAGATATTTCCATGTTCAAACAGATAGCAGTGTAGATATTTCCATGTTCATCCAGATGGCTGTGTAGATATATCCATGTTCATACAGATAGCGGTGTATATATTTCCATGTTCATACAGATAGCGGTGTAGCTATTTCCATGTTCATACAGATAACGGTGTAGCTATATCCATGTTCATAGAGATAGCAGTGTAGATATTTCCATGTTCATACAGATATCGGTGTAGATATCTCCATTTTCATACAGAGAGCGGTGCTGATATTTCCATGTTTATACAGGCAGCGGTGCAGATATTTCCATGTTTATACAGATAGTGGTTTAGATATTTCCTTCTTAATACAGATGGCGGTGTTGATATTTATATGTTCATACAGATGGCGGTGCAGATATTTCCATGTTCATACAGATGGCGGTGTAGATATTTCCATGTTTATAGATATAGCGGTGTAGTTATTTCCATGTGTAAAGGGATAGCTGTGTAGATATTTCCATGTATATGCAGATAGCTTTGTAGATATTTCCATTTTCATGCAGATAGCGGTGTAGATATTTACATGTTCAAACAGATAGCGGTGTAGATATTTCCATGTTCATTCAGATAGCTTGCAGATATTTCCTTGTTCATACAGATAGCGGTGTAGATATTTCCATGTTCAAACAGACAGCGGTGTAGATATTTCCATGTTCATACAGATAGCGGTGCAGATATTTCCATGTTCATACAGATAGTGGTGTAGATATTTCCATGTTCAAACAGACAGCGGTGTAGATATTTCCATTTTCATACAGATAGCGGTGCAGATATTTCCATGTTCATACAGATAGCGGTGTAGATATTTCCATGTTCATACAGATAGAGGTGCTGATATTTCCATGTTTTTACAGGTAGCGGTGTAGATATTTCCATGTTTATACAGATAGCGGTGAAGATGTATGCATGTTTACACAGATAGCGGTGTGGATATTTCCATGTTCATCCAGAGGGCTGTGTAGATATATCCATGTTCATACAGATATCGGTGTAGATATTTCCATGTTCATTCAGATAGCGGTGTAGCTATTTCCATGTTCATACAGATAGCGATGTAGATATTTCCATGTTTGTACAGATAGCGGTGAAGATGTATGCATGTTTACGCAGATTGCGGTGTAGATATTTCCATGTTCATACAGATAGCGGTGTAGATATTTCCATGTACATACAGATAGCGGTGTAGATATTTCCATGTTTATACAGGTAGCGGTGCTGATATTTCCATGTTTATACAGATAGCGGTTTAGATATTTCCATGTTTATTCAGATAGCGGTGTAGATATCTCCATCTTAATACAGATGGCGGTGTAGATATTTATATGTTCATACAGATGGTGGTGCAGATATTTCCATGTTCATACAGATGGCGGTGTAGATATTTCCATGTTCATACAGATAGCGGTGTAGATATTTCCATATTCATACAGATAGCGGTGCTGATATTTCCATGTTTATACAGGTAGCGGTGTAGGTATTTCCATGTTTATACAGATAGCGGTGTAGATATTTCCATGTTTATACAGATAGCGGTGTAGATATTTCCATGTTTATACAGATAGCGGTGAAGATGTATGCATGTTTACACAGATAGCGGTGTAGATATTTCCATGTTCATACAGATAGTGGTGTAGCTATTTCCATGTTCATACAGATAGGGTGTAGATATTTCCATGTTCGTACAGATAGCGGTGTAGATATTTCCATGTTCCTATAGATAGCGGTGCTGATATTTCCATGTTTATACAGGTAGCGGTGTAGAAATTTCCATGTTTATACAGATAGCGGTGTAGATATTTCCATGTTTATACAGATAGCGGTGTAGATATTTCCATGTTCATACAGATAGCGGTGTAGATATTTCCATGTTCATACAGATAGCGGTGCTGATATTTCCATGTTTATACAAGTAGCGGTGTAGATATTTCCATGTTTATACAGATAGCGGTGAAGATGTATGCATGTTTACACAGATAGCGGTTTGGATTTTTCCATGTTCATCCAGAGGGCTGTGTAGATATATCCATGGTCATACAGATAGCGGTGTAGATATTTCCATGTTCATACAGATAGCGGAGTAGATATTTCCATGTTCATACAGATAGCGGTGCTGATATTTCCATGTTTATACAGGTAGCGGTGTAGATATTTCCATGTTTATACAGATAGCGGTGTAGATATTTCCATGTTTATACAGATAGCGGTGAAGATATCTCCATCTTAATGCAGATGGCGGTGTAGATATTTATATGTTCATACAGATGGCGGTGCAGATATTTCCATGTTCATACAGATGGCGGTGTAGATATTTCCGTGTTCATACAGATAGCGGTGTAGTTATTTCCATGTGTAAAGAGATAGCTGTGTAGATATTTCCATGTATATGCAGATAGCAGTGTAGATATTTCCATTTTCATTCAGATAGCGGTGTAGATATTTCCATGTTCAAACAGACAGCGGTGTAGATATTTCCATGTTCATACAGATAGCGGTGCAGATATTTCCATGTTCATACAGATAGCAGTGTAGATATTTCCATGTTTATACAGATAGCGGTGAAGATGTATGAATGTTTACACAGATAGCGGTGTAGATACTTCCATGTTCATCCAGATGGCAGTGTAGATATATCCATGTTCGTACAGATAGCGGTGTAGATATTTCCATGTTCATACAGATAGCGGTGTAGCTATTTCCATGTTCATACAGATATCGGTGTAGATATTTCCATGTTTGTACAGATAGTGGTGAAGATGTATGCATGTTTACACAGATAGCGGTGTAGATATTTCCATGTTCATACAGATAGCGGTGTAGATATTTCCATGTTCATCCAGATGGCTGTGGAGATATATCCATGTTCATACAGATAGCGGTGTAGATATTTCCATGTTCATACAGATAGTGGTGTAGATATTTCCATGTTCATACAGATATCGGTGTAGCTATTTACATGTTCATACAGATAGCGGTGTAGATATTTCCGTGTTCATACAGATAGCGGTGTAGATATTTCCATGTTCCTACAGATATCGGTGCTGATATTTCCATGTTTATACAGGTAGCGGTGTAGAAATTTCCATGTTTATACAGATAGCGGTGTAGATATTTCCATGTTTATACAGATAGCGGTGTAGATATTTCCAGGTTTATACAGATAGCGGTGTAGATATCTCCATCTTAATACAGATGGCGGTGTAGATATTTATATGTTCATACAGATGGCGGTATAGATATTTCCATGTTCATCCAGATGGCTCTGTAGATATATCCATGTTCGTACAGATGGAGGTGAAGATATTTCCATGTTCATACAGATAGCGGTGTAGCTATTTCCATATTCATACAGATTACGGTGTAGATATTTCCATGTTCATACAAATGGCTGTGTAGATATATCCATGTTCATAGAGATGGCGGTGTAGATATCTCCATGTTCATACAGATAGAGGGGCTGATATTTCCATGTTCATACAGATAGCGGTGCTGATATTTCCATTTTTATACAGATAGCGGTGTAGTTATTTCCATGTTTATTCAGATAGCGGTGTAGATATCTCCATCTTAATACAGATGGCGGTGTAGATATTTATATGTTCATACAGATGGCGGTGCAGATATTTCCATTTTCATGCAGATAGCGGTTTTGATATTTCCATGTTCAGATAGCGGTGTAGATATTCCCATGTTCATAATGATAGCGCTGTAGATACTTCCATGTTCATACAGATAGAGGGGCTGATATTTCCGTGTTCATACAGAGAGCAGTGCTGATATTTCCATGTTTATACAGATAGCGGTTTAGATATTTCCATGTTTATACAGATAGCGGTGTAGATAATTCCATGTTTATACAGATAGCGGTGTAGATATCTCCATCTTAATACAGATGGCGGTGTACATATTTATATGTTCATAGATATAGGTGCAGATATTTCCATGTTCATTCAGATGGCTGTGTAGATATTTCCATATTCATACAGATAGCGGTGTAGTTATTTCCATGTGTAAAGAGATAGCTGTGTAGATATTTCCATGTATATGCAGATAGCAGTGTAGATATTTCCATTTTCATGCAGATAGCGTTGTAGATATTTCCATGTTCAAACAGATAGCGGTGTAGATATTTCCATGTTCATACAGATAGAGATGTAGATATATCCATGTTCATACAGATAGCGGTGTAGATATTTCCATGTTTATACAGATAGCGGTGAAGATCTATGCATGTTTACACTGATAGCGGTGTAGATATTCCCATGTTCATCCAGATGGCTGTGTAGATATTTCCATGTTCATACAGATAGCGGTGTAGCTATTTCCATGTTCATACAGATAGCGGTGTAGATATTTCCATGTTCATACAGATAGCGGTGTAGATATTTCCATGTTCATACAGATAGCGGTGCTGATATTTCCATGTTTATACAGGCAGCGGTGTAGATATTTCCATGTTTATACAGATAGCGGTTTAGATATTTCCTTCTTAATACAGATGGCGGTGTAGATATTTATATGTTCGTTCAGATGGCGGTGTAGTTATTTCCATGTTTATACAGATAGCAGTGTAGATATCTCCATCTTAATACAGATGGCGGTGTAGATATTTATATGTTCAAACAGATAGCGGTGTAGATATTTCCATGTTCATACAGATAGCCGTGTAGATATTTCCATGTTCATACAGATGGCGGTGTAGATATTTACATGTTCAAACAGATAGCAGTGTAGATATTTCCATTTTCATGCAGATAGCGGTGTAGATATTTCCATGTTCAAACAGATAGCGGTGTAGATATTTCCATGTTCATACAGATAGAGTTGTAGATATTTCCATGTTCAAACAGATAGCGGTGTAGATATTTCCATGTTCATACAGATAGCGGTGTAGATATTTCCAAGTTCATACAGATAGCGGTGTAGATATTTCCATGTTTATACAGATAGCGGTGAAGGTCTATGCATGTTTACACAGATAGCGGTGTAGATATTTCCATGTTCATCCAGATGGCTGTGTTGATATATCCATGTTCATACAGATAGTGGTGTAGATATTTCCATGTTCATACAGATAGCGGTGTAGATATTTCCATGTTCATCCATATGGCTGTGTAGATATATCCATGTTCATACAGATAGCGGTGTAGATATTTCCATGTTCATACAGATAGCGGTGTAGCTATTTCCATGTTCATACAGATAACGGTGTAGCTATTTCCATGTTCATACAGATAGCGGTGTAGATATTTCCATGTTGATACAGATAGCGGTGTAGATATTTCCATGTTCATACAGATAGCGGTGCTGATATTTCCATGTTTATACAGGCAGCTGTGTAGATATTTCCATGTTTATACAGATAGCGGTTTAGATATTTCCTTCTTAATACAGATGGCGGAGTAGATATTTATATGTTCATACAGATGGCGGTGCTGATATTTCCATGTTCATACACATGGCGGTGTAGATATTTCCCTGTTTATAGATATAGCGGTGTAGTTATTTCCATGTGTAAAGTGATAGCTGTGTAGATATTTCCATGTATATGCAGATTGCTTTGTAGATATTTCCATTTTCATGCAGATAGCGGTGTAGATATTTACATGTTCAAACAGATAGCGGTGTAGATATTTCCATGTTCATTCAGATAGCTTTGTAGATATTTCCATGTTCATACAGATAGCGGTGTAGATATTTCCATGTTCATACAGATAGCGGTGTAGATATTTCCATGTTCATACAGATAGCGGTGCTGATATTTCCATGTTTATACAGGTAGCGGTGTAGATATTTCCATGTTTATACAGATAGCAGTGAAGGTGTATGCATGTTTACACAGATAGCGGTGTGGATATTTTCATGTTCATCCAGAGGGCTGTGTAGATATATGCATGTTCATACAGATAGCGGTGTAGATATTTCCATGTTCATCCAGAGGGCTGTGTAGATATATCCATGTTCATACAGATAGCGGTGTAGATATTTCCATGTTTATACAGATTGCGGTGAACATGAATGCATGTTCACACAGATAGCGGTGTAGATATTTCCAAGTTCATGCAGATAGCGGTGTGGATATTTCCACGTTCATCCAGCGGGCTGTGTAGATATATCCATGTTCATACAGATAGCGTTGTAGATATTTCCATGTTTATACAGATAGCGGTGAAGATGTATGCATGTTTACACAGAGAGCGGTGTAGATATTTCCATGTTCATACAGATAGCGGTGTAGATATTTCAATGTTCATACAGATAGCGGTTTAGATATTTCCTTCTTAATACAGATGGCGGTGTAGATATTTATATGTCCATACAGATGGTGGTGCAGATATTTCCATGTTCATACAGATGGCGGTGTAGACATTTCCATGTTTATAGATATAGCGGAGTACTTATTTCCATGTGTTAAGAGATAGCTGTGTAGATATTTCCATGTGTATGCAGATAGCTGTGTAGATATTTCCATTTTCATGCAGACAGCGGTGTAGATATTTCCATGCTCAAACAGATAGCGGTGTAGATATTTCCATCTTCATACAGATAGCGGTGTAGATATTTCCATGTTCGTACAGATAGCGGTGTAGATATTTCCATGTTCATACAGATAGCGGTGTAGATATTTCCATGTTCATACAGATAGCGGTGCTGATATTTCCATGTTTATACAGGTAGCGGTGTAGATATTTCCATGTTTATACAGATAGCGGTGAAGATGTATGCATGTTTACACAGATAGCAGTGTAGATATTTCCATGTTCATACAGATCGCGGTGTAGATATGTCCATGTTCATGCAGATAGCGGTGTAGTTATTTCCATGTGTAAAGAGATAGCTGTGTAGATATTTCCATGTATATGCAGATAGCTTTGTAGATATTTCCATTTTCATGCAGATAGCGGTGTAGATATTTACATGTTCAAACAGATAGCGGTGTAGATATTTCCATGTTCATTCAGATAGCTTTGTAGATATTTCCATGTTCATACAGATAGCGGTGTAGATATTTCCATGTTCATACAGATAGCGGTGTAGATATTTCCATGTTCATACAGATAGCGGTGCTGATATTTCCATGTTTATACAGGTAGCGGTGTAGATATTTCCATGTTTATACAGATAGCAGTGAAGATGTAAGCATGTTTACACAGATAGCGGTGTGGATATTTTCCTGTTCATCCAGAGGGCTCTGTAGATATATCCATGTTCATACAGATAGCGGTGTAGATATTTCCATGTTCATCCAGAGGGCTGTGTAGATATATCCATGTTCATACAGATAGCGGTGTAGGTATTTCCATGTTTATACAGATTGCGGTGAACATGAATGCATGTTCACGCAGATAGCGGTGTAGATATTTCCAAGTTCATGCAGATAGCGGTGTGGATATTTCCATGTTCATCCAGAGGGCTGTGTAGATATATCCATGTTCATACAGATAGCGTTGTAGATATTTCCATGTTTATACAGATAGCGGTGAAGATGTATGCATGTTTACACAGATAGCTGTGTAGATATTTCCATGTTCATACAGATAGCGGTGTAGATATTTCCTTCTTAATACTGATGGCGGTGTAGATATTTATATGTCCATACAGATGGTCGTGCAGATATTTCCATGTTCATACAGATGGCGGTGTAGACATTTCCATGTTTATAGATATAGCGGAGTACTTATTTCCATGTGTTAAGAGATAGCTGTGTAGATATTTCCATGTGTATGCAGATAGCTGTGTAGATATTTCCATTTTCATGCAGACATCGGTGTAGATATTTCCATGTTCAAACAGATAGCGGTGTAGATATTTCCATGTTCATACAGATAGCGGTGTAGATATTTCCATGTTCATACAGATAGCGGTGTAGATATTTCCATGTTCATACAGATAGCGGTGTAGATATTTCCATGTTCATACAGATAGCGGTGCTGATATTTCCATGTTTATACAGGTAGTGGTGTAGATATTTCCATGTTTATACAGATAGCGGTGTAGATATTTCCATGTTTATACAGATAGCGGTGTAGACATTTCCATGTTTATACAGATAGCAGTGTAGAAATCTCCATCTTAATACAGATGGCGGTGTAGATATTTATATGTTCATACAGATGGCGGTGCAGATATTTCCATGTTCATACAGATGGCGGTGTACATATTTCCATGTTCATACAGATAGCGGTGTAGTTATTTCCATGTGTAAAGAGATAGCTGTGTAGATATTTAAATGTATATGCAGATAGCAGTGTAGATATTTCCATTTTCATGCAGATAGCTGTGTAGATATTTCCATGTTCAAACAGATAGCGGTGTAGATATTTCCATGTTCATACAGATAGCGGTGTAGATATTTCCATGTTTATACAGATAGCTGTGAAGATGTATGCATGTTTACACAGATAGCGGTGTAGATATTTCCATCTTCATCCAGACGGCAGTGTAGATATATCAATGTTCACACAGATAGCGGTGTAGCTATTTCCATGTTCATACAGATAGAGGTGTAGATATTTCCATGTTCATACAGATAGCGGTGTAGATATTTCCATGTTCATACAGATAGCGGTTCTGATATTTCCATGTTTATACAGGCAGCGGTGTAGATATTTCCATGTTTATACAGATAGCGGTTTAGATATTTCCTTCTTAATACAGATGGCGGTGTAGATATTTATATGTTCATACAGATGGCGGTGTAGATATTTCCATGTTTATACAGATAGCAGTGTAGATATCTCCATCTTAATACAGATGGCGGTGTAGATATTTATATGTTCATACAGATGGCGGTGCAGATATTTCCATGTTCATACAGATGGCGGTGTAGATATTTCCATGTTCATACAGATAGCGGTGTAGTTATTTCCATGTGTAAAGAGATAGCTGTGTAGATATTTAAATGTATATGCAGATAGCAGTGTGGATGTTTCCATTTTCATGCAGATAGCGGTGTAGATATTTCCATGTTCAAACAGATAGCGGTGTAGGTATTTCCATGTTCATACAGACAGCGGTGTAGATATTTCCAAGTTCATACAGATAGAGGTGCTGATATTTCCATGTTTATACAGATAGCGGTGTAGATATTTCCATGTTTATACAGATAGCGGTGTAGATATTTCCATGTTTATACAGATAGCGGTGTAGATATCTCCATCTTAATACAGATGGCGGTGTAGATATTTATATGTTCATACAGATGGCGGTGCAGATATTTCCATGTTCATACAGATGGCGGTGTGGATATTTCCATGTTCATACAGATAGCGGTGTAGTTATTTCCATGTGTGAAGAGATAGCTGTGTATATATTTCCATGTTCATACAGATAGCGGTGTAGATATTTCCATGTTCATACAGATAGCGGTGTAGCTATTTCCATGTTCATACAGATAGTTGTGTAGATATTTCCATGTTCATCCTGATGGCTGTGTAGATATATCCATGTTCATGCAGATTGCGGTGAAGATATTTCCATGTTCATACAGATAGCGGTGTAGATATTTCCATGTTCATACAGATAGTGGTGTAGATATTTCCATGTTAATACAGATAGCGGTGTAGCTATTTCCATGTTCATACAGATAGCGGTGTAGATATTTCCATGTTCATCCAGATGGCTGTGTAGATATATCCATGTTCATACAGATGGCGGTGAAGGTATTTCCATGTTCATACAGATAGCGGTGTAGATATTTCCATGTTCATACAGATAGCGGTGTAGCTATTTCCATGTTCATACAGATAGCGGTGTAGATATTTCCATGTTCATACAGATAGTGGTGTAGATATTTCCATGTTAATACAGATAGCGGTGTAGCTATTTCCATGTTCATACAGATAGCGGTGTAGATATTTCCATGTTCATCCAGATGGCTGTGTAGATATATCCATGTTCATACAGATGGCGGTGAAGGTATTTCCATGTTCATACAGATAGCGGTGTAGATATTTCCATGTTCATACAGATAGCGGTGTAGCTATTTCCATGTTCATACAGATAGTGGTGTAGATATTTCCATGTTCATCCTGATGGCTGTGTAGATATATCCATGTTCATACAGATTGCGGTGAAGATATTTCCATGTTCATACAGATAGCGGTGTAGATATTTCCATGTTCATACAGATAGAGGTGTAGATATTTCCATGTTAATACAGATAGCGGTGTAGCTATTTCCATGTTCATACAGATAGCGGTGTAGATATTTCCATGTTCATCCAGATGGCTGTGTAGATATATCCATGTTCATACAGATGGCGGTGAAGGTATTTCCATGTTCATACAGATAGCGGTGTAGATATTTCCATGTTCATACTGATAGCGGTGTAGATACTTCCATGTCCATACAGATAGAGGGGCTGATATTTCCATGTTCATAAAGATAGCGGTGCTGATATTTCCATGTTTATACAGATATTGGTGTAGATATATCCCTGTTTATACAGATTGCGGTGTAGATATTTCCATGTTTATACAGATAGCGGTGTAGATATCTCCATCTTAATACAAATGGCAGTGTAGATATTTATATGTTCATACAGATGGCGGTGCAGATATTTCCATGTTCATACAGATAGCGGTGTAGTTATTTCCATGTGTAAAGAGATAGCTGTGTAGATATTTCCATGTATATGCAGATAGCTGTGTAGATATTTCCATTTTCATGCAGATAGCGGTGTAGATATTTCCATTTTCATGCAGACATCGGTGTAGATATTTCCATGTTCAAACAGATAGCGGTGTAGATATTTCCATGTTCATACAGATAGCGGTGTAGATATTTCCATGTTCATACAGATAGCGGTGTAGATATTTCCATGTTCATACAGATAGCGGTGTAGATATTTCCATGTTCATACAGATAGCGGTGCTGATATTTCCATGTTTATACAGGTAGTGGTGTAGATATTTCCATGTTTATACAGATAGCGGTGTAGATATTTCCATGTTTATACAGATAGCGGTGTAGACATTTCCATGTTTATACAGATAGCAGTGTAGAAATCTCCATCTTAATACAGATGGCGGTGTAGATATTTATATGTTCATACAGATGGCGGTGCAGATATTTCCATGTTCATACAGATGGCGGTGTACATATTTCCATGTTCATACAGATAGCGGTGTAGTTATTTCCATGTGTAAAGAGATAGCTGTGTAGATATTTAAATGTATATGCAGATAGCAGTGTAGATATTTCCATTTTCATGCAGATAGCTGTGTAGATATTTCCATGTTCAAACAGATAGCGGTGTAGATATTTCCATGTTCATACAGATAGCGGTGTAGATATTTCCATGTTTATACAGATAGCTGTGAAGATGTATGCATGTTTACACAGATAGCGGTGTAGATATTTCCATCTTCATCCAGACGGCAGTGTAGATATATCAATGTTCACACAGATAGCGGTGTAGCTATTTCCATGTTCATACAGATAGAGGTGTAGATATTTCCATGTTCATACAGATAGCGGTGTAGATATTTCCATGTTCATACAGATAGCGGTTCTGATATTTCCATGTTTATACAGGCAGCGGTGTAGATATTTCCATGTTTATACAGATAGCGGTTTAGATATTTCCTTCTTAATACAGATGGCGGTGTAGATATTTATATGTTCATACAGATGGCGGTGTAGATATTTCCATGTTTATACAGATAGCAGTGTAGATATCTCCATCTTAATACAGATGGCGGTGTAGATATTTATATGTTCATACAGATGGCGGTGCAGATATTTCCATGTTCATACAGATGGCGGTGTAGATATTTCCATGTTCATACAGATAGCGGTGTAGTTATTTCCATGTGTAAAGAGATAGCTGTGTAGATATTTAAATGTATATGCAGATAGCAGTGTGGATGTTTCCATTTTCATGCAGATAGCGGTGTAGATATTTCCATGTTCAAACAGATAGCGGTGTAGGTATTTCCATGTTCATACAGACAGCGGTGTAGATATTTCCAAGTTCATACAGATAGAGGTGCTGATATTTCCATGTTTATACAGATAGCGGTGTAGATATTTCCATGTTTATACAGATAGCGGTGTAGATATTTCCATGTTTATACAGATAGCGGTGTAGATATCTCCATCTTAATACAGATGGCGGTGTAGATATTTATATGTTCATACAGATGGCGGTGCAGATATTTCCATGTTCATACAGATGGCGGTGTGGATATTTCCATGTTCATACAGATAGCGGTGTAGTTATTTCCATGTGTGAAGAGATAGCTGTGTATATATTTCCATGTTCATACAGATAGCGGTGTAGATATTTCCATGTTCATACAGATAGCGGTGTAGCTATTTCCATGTTCATACAGATAGTTGTGTAGATATTTCCATGTTCATCCTGATGGCTGTGTAGATATATCCATGTTCATGCAGATTGCGGTGAAGATATTTCCATGTTCATACAGATAGCGGTGTAGATATTTCCATGTTCATACAGATAGTGGTGTAGATATTTCCATGTTAATACAGATAGCGGTGTAGCTATTTCCATGTTCATACAGATAGCGGTGTAGATATTTCCATGTTCATCCAGATGGCTGTGTAGATATATCCATGTTCATACAGATGGCGGTGAAGGTATTTCCATGTTCATACAGATAGCGGTGTAGATATTTCCATGTTCATACAGATAGCGGTGTAGCTATTTCCATGTTCATACAGATAGCGGTGTAGATATTTCCATGTTCATACAGATAGTGGTGTAGATATTTCCATGTTAATACAGATAGCGGTGTAGCTATTTCCATGTTCATACAGATAGCGGTGTAGATATTTCCATGTTCATCCAGATGGCTGTGTAGATATATCCATGTTCATACAGATGGCGGTGAAGGTATTTCCATGTTCATACAGATAGCGGTGTAGATATTTCCATGTTCATACAGATAGCGGTGTAGCTATTTCCATGTTCATACAGATAGTGGTGTAGATATTTCCATGTTCATCCTGATGGCTGTGTAGATATATCCATGTTCATACAGATTGCGGTGAAGATATTTCCATGTTCATACAGATAGCGGTGTAGATATTTCCATGTTCATACAGATAGAGGTGTAGATATTTCCATGTTAATACAGATAGCGGTGTAGCTATTTCCATGTTCATACAGATAGCGGTGTAGATATTTCCATGTTCATCCAGATGGCTGTGTAGATATATCCATGTTCATACAGATGGCGGTGAAGGTATTTCCATGTTCATACAGATAGCGGTGTAGATATTTCCATGTTCATACTGATAGCGGTGTAGATACTTCCATGTCCATACAGATAGAGGGGCTGATATTTCCATGTTCATAAAGATAGCGGTGCTGATATTTCCATGTTTATACAGATATTGGTGTAGATATATCCCTGTTTATACAGATTGCGGTGTAGATATTTCCATGTTTATACAGATAGCGGTGTAGATATCTCCATCTTAATACAAATGGCAGTGTAGATATTTATATGTTCATACAGATGGCGGTGCAGATATTTCCATGTTCATACAGATAGCGGTGTAGTTATTTCCATGTGTAAAGAGATAGCTGTGTAGATATTTCCATGTATATGCAGATAGCTGTGTAGATATTTCCATTTTCATGCAGATAGCGGTGTAGATATTTCCATGTTCAATCAGATAGCGGTGTAGATATTTCCATGTTCATACAGATAGCGGTGTAGATATTTCCATGTTCATACAGATAGCGGTGTAGATATTTCCATGTTTTTACAGATAGCGGTGAAGATGTATGCATGTTTACACAGATAGCGGTGTAGATATTTCCATGTTCATCCAGATGGCTGTGTAGATATATCCATGTTCACACAGATAGCGGTGTAGATATTTCCATGTTCATAAAGATAGCGGTGTAGATATTTCCATGTTCATACAGATAGCGGTGCTGATATTTCCATGTTTATACAGGTAGCGGTGTAGATATTTCCATGTGTAAAGAGATAGCTGTGTAGATATTTCCAAGTATATGCAGATAGCAGTGTAGATATTTCCATTTTCATGCAGATAGCGGTGTAGATATTTCCATGTTCAAACAGATAGCAGTGTAGATATTTCCATGTTCATACAGATAGCGGTGTAGATATTTCAATGTTCATACAGATAGCGGTGTATATATTTCCATGTTTATACAGATAGCGGTGAAGATGTATGCATGTTTACACAGATAGCGGTGTAGATATTTCCATGTTCATCCAGATGGCTGTGTAGATATATCCATGTTCATACAGATAGCGGAGTAGATATTTCCATGTTCATACAGATAGCGGTGTAGCTATTTCCAATTTCATACAGATAGCGGTGTAGATATTTCCATGTTTATACTGATAGCGGTGAAGATGTATGCATGTTTACACAGATAGCGGTGTAGATATTTCCATGTTCATTCAGATAGCGGTGTAGATATTTCCATGTTCATCCAGATGGCTGTGTAGATATATCCATGTTCGTACAGATAGTGGTGTAGATATTTCCATGTTCATACAGATAGTGGTGTAGATATTTGCGTGTTCATACAGATAGCGGTGTAGCTATTTCCAATGTCATACAGATATCGGTGCTGATATTTCCATGTTTATACAGGTAGCGGTGTAGATATTTGCATGTTCATACAGATAGTGGTGTAGATATTTCCATGTTTATATAGATAGCGGTGAAGATGTATGCATGTTTACACAGATAGCGGTGTAGATATTTCCATGTTCATCCAGATGGCTGTGTAGATATATCCATGTCCATACAGATAGCGGTGTAGATATTTCCATGTTCATACAGATAGCGGTGTAGCTATTTCCATGTTCATACAGATAGCGGTGTAGATATTTCCATGTTTATACAGATAGCGGTGAAGATATATGCATGTTTTCACAGATAGCGGTGTAGATATTTCCATGTTCATACAGATAGTGGTGTAGATATTTCCTTGTTCATACAGATAGCGGTGTAGCTATTTCCATGTTCATACAGATAGCGGTGTAGATATTTCCATGTTCGTACAGAAAGCAGTGTAGATATTTCCATGTTTATACAGGTAGCGGTGTAGATATTTCCAGGTTTATACAGATAGCGGTGTAGATATCTCCATCTTAATACAGATGGCGGTGTAGATATTTATATGTTCATAGAGATGGCGATGCAGATATTTCCATGTTCATAGAGATGGCGGTGTAGATATTTCCATGTTTATAGAGATAGCGGTGTAGTTATTTCCATGTGTAAAGAGATAGCTTTGAAGATATTTCCATGTATATGCAGATAGCTGTGTAGATATTTCCATTTTCATGCAGAAAGCGGTGTAGATATTTCCATGTTCAAACAGATAGCGGTGTAGATATTTCCATGTTCATACAGATAGCGGTGTAGGTATTTCCATGTTTATACAGGTAGCGGTGAAGTTGTTTGCATGTTTACACTGATAGCGGTGTATAAATTTCCATGTTCATACAGATAACGGTGTAGCTATTTCCATGTTCATGCAGATAGCAGTGTAGATATTTCTATGTTCATACAGATAGCGGTCTAGATATTTCCATTCTCTTACAGAGAGCGGTGCTGATATTTCCATGTTTACACAGGCAGCGGTGTAGATATTTCCATGTTTAAACAGCGGTTTAGATATTTCCTTCTTAATACAGATGGCGGTGTAGATATTTATATGTTCACACAGATGGCGGTGCAGTTATTTCCATGTTCATACAGATGGCGGTGTAGATATTTCCGTGTTTATAGAGATAGCGGTGTAGTTATTTCCATGTGTAAAGAGATAGCTTTGTAGATATTTCCATGAATATGCAGATAGCTTTGTAGATATTTCCATTTTCATGCAGATAGCGGTGTAGATATTTACATGTTCAAACATATAGCGGTGTAGATATTTCCATGTTCATTCAGATAGCTGTGTAGATATTTCCATTTTCATGCAGATAGCGGTGTATATATTTCCATCTTCAAACAGATAGCTGTGTAGATATTTCCATGTTCATACAGATAGCGGTGTAGATATTTCCATGTTTATACAGATAGCGGTGAAGATGTATGTATGTTTACACAGATAGCGGTGTGGATATTTCCATGTTCATCCAGAGGGCTGTGTGGATATATCCATGTTCATACAGATAGCTGTGTAGATATTTCCTTGTTCATACTAATAGCGGTGTAGATATTTCCATGTTCATACAGTTAGCGGTGTAGATATTACCATGTTCATACAGATAGCGGTGTAGATATTTCCATGTTCATACAGATAGCGGTGCTGATATTTCCATGTTTATACTGGTAGCGGTGTAGATATTTCCATGTTTATACAGATAGCGGTGTAGATATTTCCATGTTTATACAGATAGCGGTGTAGATATTTCCATGTTTATACAGATAGCGGTGTAGATATCTCCATCTTAATACAGATGGTGGTGTAGATATTTATATGTTCATACAGATGGCGGAGCAGTTATTTCCATGTTCATACAGATGGCGGTGTGGATATTTCCATGTTCATACAGATAGCGGTGTAGTTATTTCCATGTGTAAAGAGATAGCTGTGTAGATATTTCCATGTATATGCAGATTGCAGTGTAGATATTTCCATTTTAATGCAGATAGCGGTGTAGATATTTCCATGTTCAAACAGATAGCGGTGTAGATATTTCCATGTTCATACAGATAGCGGTGTAGATATTTCCATGTTCATACAGATAGCGTTGTAGATATTTCCATGTTTATACAGATAGCGGTGAAGATGCATGCATGTTTACACAGATAGCGGGGTAGATATTTCCATGTTTATACAGGCAGCGGTGTAGCTATTTCTTTGTTCCTACAGATAGCGGTGTAGATATTTCCATGTTCAAACAGATAGCGGTGCTGATATTTCCATGTTTATACAGGCAGCGGTGTAGATATTTCCATGTTTATACAGATAGCGGTTTAGATATTTCCTTCTTAATACAGATG
The DNA here is from genome assembly GCF_029281585.2 of Gorilla gorilla gorilla. Taxonomy (NCBI): domain Eukaryota; kingdom Metazoa; phylum Chordata; class Mammalia; order Primates; family Hominidae; genus Gorilla; species Gorilla gorilla. The sequence continues at coordinate 4,607,140 of NC_073244.2, read as the reverse complement.
GCGGTGTAGATATTTATGTGTTCATACAGATGGCGGTGTTGATATTTCCATGTTTATACAGATAGCAGTGTAGATATCTCCATCTTAATACAGATGGCAGTGTAGATATTTATATGTTCACACACATGGCGGTGCAGATATTTCCATGTTCATACAGATGGCGGTGTAGATATTTCCATATTCATACAGATAGTGGTGTAGTTATTTCCATGTGTAAAGAGATAGCTGTGTAGATATTTAAATGTATATGCAGACAGCAGTGTAGATATTTCCATTTTCATGCAGATAGCGGTGTAGATATTTACATGTTCAAACAGATAGCGGTGTAGATATTTCCATGTTCATTCAGATAGCTTTGTAGATATTTCCATGTTTATACAGATAGCGGTGTAGATATTTCCATGTTCATACAGATAGCGGTGTGGATATTTCCATGTTTATACAGATAGCGGTGAAGTTGTTTGCATGTTTACACTGATAGCGGTGTATAAATTTCCATGTTGATACAGATAGCTGTGTAGATATTTCCATGTTCATCAAGATGGCTCTGTAGATATATCTATGTTCATACAGATGGCGGTAAAGATATTTCCATGTTCATACAGATAGCGGTGTAGATATTTCCATGTTCATACAGATATCGGTGTAGATATTTCCATGTTCATACAGATAGCGGTGTAGCTATTTCCATGTTCATACAGTTAGCGGTGTAGATATTTCCATGTTCATCCTGATGGCTGTGTAGATATATCCATGTTCATACAGATAGCGGTGAAGGTATTTCCATGTTCATACAGATAGCCGTGTAGATATTTCCATGTTCATACAGATAGTGGTGTAGATATTTCCATGTTCATACAGATAGCGGTGTAGCTATTTCCATGTTCATACAGATAGCGGTGTAGATATTTCCATGTTCATCCAGATGGCTGTGTAGATATATCCATGTTCATACAGATGGCGGTGAAGGTATTTCCATGTTCATACAGATAGCGGTGTAGATATTTCCATGTTCATACAGATAGCGGTGTACATACTTCCATGTTAATACAGATAGAGGGGCTGATATTTCCATGTTCATAAAGATAGCGGTGCTGATATTTCCATGTTTATACAGATAGTGGTGTAGATATATCCCTGTTTATACAGATAGCGGTGTAGATATTTCCATGTTTATACAGATAGCGGTGTAGATATCTCAATCTTAATACAAATGGCGGTGTAGATATTGATATGTTCATACAGATGGCGGTGCAGATATTTCCATGTTCATACAGATGGCGGTGTAGATATTTCCATGTTCATACAGATAGCGGTGTAGTTATTTCCATGTGTAAAGAGATAGCTGTGTAGATATTTCCATGTATATGCAGATAGCTGTGTAGATATTTCCATTTTCATGCAGATAGCGGTGTAGATATTTCCATGTTCAAACAGATAGCGGTGTAGATATTTCCATGTTCATACAGATAGCGGTGTAGATATTTCCATGTTCATGCAGATAGCGGTGTAGATATTTCCATGTTTATACAGATAGCGGTGAAGATGTATGCATGTTTACACAGATAGCGGTGTAGATATTTCCATGTTCATCCAGATGGCTGTGTAGATATATCCATGTTCACACAGATAGCGGTGTAGATATTTCCATGTTCATACAGATAGCGGTGTAGATATTTCCATGTTCATCCAGATGGCTGTGTACATATATCCATGTTCATACAGATAGCGGTGTAGATACTTCCATGTTCATACAGATTGCGGAGTAGCTATTTCCATGTTGATACAGATAACGGTGTAGCTATTTCCATATCCATGCAGATAGCGGTGTAGATATTTCCATGTTCATACAGATAGCGGTGTAGCTATTTCCATGTTCATACAGATAACGGTGTATCTATTTCCATGTTCATACAGATAGCAGTGTAGATATTTCCATGTTCATACAGATAGCGGTGTAGATATTTCCATTCTCTTACAGAGAGCGGTGCTGATATTTCCATGTTTATACAGGCAGCGGTGTAGATATTTCCATGTTTATACAGATAGCGGTTTAGATATTTCCTTCTTAATACAGATGGCGGTGTAGATATTTATTTGTTCATACAGATGGCGGTGCAGATATTTCCATGTTCATACAGATGGCCGTGTAGATATTTCCATGTTTATAGATATAGCGGTGTAGTTATTTCCATGTGTAAAGAGATAGCTGTGTTGATATTTCCATGAATATGCAGATAGCTTTTTAGATATTTCCATTTTCATGCAGATAGCGGTGTAGAGATTTCCATGTTCAAACAGATAGCGGTGTAGATATTTCCATGTTCATTCAGATAGCTTTGTAGATATTTCCATGTTCATACAGATAGCGGTGTAGATATTTCCATGTTCATACAGAGAACGGTGTAGATATTTCCATGTTCATACAGATAGCGGTGCTGATATTTCCATGGTTATACAGTCAGCGGTGTAGATATTTCCATGTTTATACAGATAGCGGTTTAGATAATTCCTTCTTAATACAGATGGCGGTGTAGATATTTATATGTTCATACAGATGGCGGTGTAGATATTCCCATGTTCAAACAGATAGCGGTGTAGATTTTTCCATGTTCATTCAGATAGCTTTGTAGATATTTCCACGTTCATACAGATAGCGGTGTAGGTACTTCCATGTTCATACAGATAGCGGTGTAGATATTTCCATGTTCATACAGATAGCGGTGCTGATATTTCCATGTTTATACAGGTAGCGGTGTAGATATTTCCATGGTTATACAGATAGCGGTGTAGATATTTCCATGTTTATACAGATAGCGGTGTAGATATTTCCATGTTTATTCAGATAGCGGTGTAGGTATCTCCATCTTAATACAGATGGCGGTGTAGATATTTATATGTTCATACAGATGGCAGTGCAGGTATTTCCATGTTCATACAGATGGCGATGTAGATATTTCCATGTTCATACAGATAGCGGTGTAGTTATTTCCATGTGTAAAGAGATAGCTGTGTAGATATTTCCATGTATATGCTGATAGCTGTGTAGATATTTCCATTTTTATGCAGATAGCTGTGTATATATTTCCATCTTCAAACAGATAGCGTTGTAGATATTTCCATGTTCATACAGATAACGGTGTAGATATTTCCATGTTTATACAGATAGCGGTGAAGATGTATGCATGTTTACACAGATAGCAGTGTGGATATTTCCATGTTCATCCAGAGGGCTGTGTAGATATATCCATGTTCATACAGATAGCGGTGTAGATATTTCCTTGTTCATACTGATAGCGGTGTAGATATTTCCATGTTCATACAGATAGCGGTGTAGATATTACCATGTTCATACAGATAGCGGTGTAGATATTTCCATGTTCATACAGATAGCGGTGCTGATATTTCCATGTTTATACTGGTAGCGGTGTAGATATTTCCATGTTTATACAGATAGTGGTGTAGATATTTCCATGTTTATACAGATAGCGGTGTAGATATTTCCATGTTTATACAGATATCGGTGTAGTTATCTCCATCTTTATACAGATGGCGGTGTAGATATTTATATGTTCATACAGATGGCGGTGCAGATATTTCCATGTTCATACAGATGGCGGTGTGGATATTTCCATGTTCATACAGATAGCGGTGTAATTATTTCCATGTGTAAAGAGATAGCTGTGTAGATATTTCCATGTATATGCAGATAGCAGTGTAGATATTTCCATTTTCATGCAGATAGCGGTGTAGATATTTCCATGTTCAAACAGATAGCGGTGAAGATATTTCCATGTTCATACAGATAGCGGTGTAGATATCTCCATGTTCATACAGATAGCGGTGTAGATATTTCCATGTTTATACAGATAGCGGTGAAGATGTATGCATGTTTACACAGATAGCGGTGTAGATATTTCCATGTTCATCCAGATGGCTGTGTAGAGATATCCATGTTCATACAGATAGCGGTGTAGATATTTCCATGTTCATACAGATAGCGGTGTAGCTATTTCCATGTTCATACAGATAGCGGTGTAGATATTTCCATGTTTATACTGGTAGCGGTGAATATGTATGCATGTTAACACAGATAGCGGTGTAGATATTTCCATGTTCATACAGATAATGGTGTAGATATTTCCATGTTCATCCAGATGGCTGTGTAGATATATCCATGTTCATACAGATAGTGGTGTAGATATTTCCATGTTCATACAGATAGCGGTGCTGATATTTCCATGTTTATACAGGCAGCGGTGTAGCTATTTCTATGTTCCTACAGATAGCAGTGTAGATATTTCCATGTTCAAACAGATGGCGGTGCTGATATTTCCATGTTTATACAGGCAGCGGTGTATATATTTCCATTTTTATACAGATAGCGGTTTAGATATTTCCTTCTTAATACAGATTGCGTTGTAGTTATTTATATGTTCATACAGATGACGGTGTTGATATTTCCATGTTTACACAGATAGCAGTGTAGATATCTCCATCTTAATACAGATGGTGGTGTAGATATTTATATGTTCATAGAGATGGCGGTGCAGATATTTCCACGTTCATACAGATGGCGGTGTAGATATTTCCATGTTCATACTGATAGTGGTGTAGTTATTTCAATGTGTAAAGAGATAGCTGTGTAGATATTTAAATGTATATGCAGATAGCAGTGTAGATATTTCCATTTTCATGCAGATAGCGGTGTAGATATTTCCATGTTCAAACAGATAGCGGTGTAGATATTTCCATGTTCATACAGATAGCGGTGAAGATATTTCCATGTTCATACAGACAGCGGTGTAGATATTTCCATGTTTATACTGATAGCGGTGAAGATGTATGCATGTTTACACAGATAGCGGTGTAGATATTTGCATGTTCATCCAGATGGCTGTGTAGATATATCCATGTTCATACAGATAGCGGTGTAGATATTTCCATGTTCATACAGATAGCGGTGTAGCTATTTCCATCTTCATACAGGCAGCGGTTTAGATATTTCCATGTTTATACAGATAGCGGTTTAGATATTTCCTTATTAGTACAGATGGCGGTGTAGGTATTTATGTGTTCAGACAGATGGCGTTGTAGTTATTTCCATGTTTATACAGATAGCAGTGTAGATATCTCCATCTTAATACAGATGGCGGTGTAGATATTTATATGTTCATACAGATGGCGGTGCAGATATTTCCAAGTTCATACAGATGGCGGTGTAGATATTTCCATCTTCATACAGATAGTGGTGTAGTTATTTCCATGTGTAAAGAGATAGCTGTGTAGATATTTAAATGTATATGCAGATAGCAGTGTAGATATTTCCATTTTCATGCAGATAGCGGTGTAGATATTTCCATGTCCAAACAGATAGCGGTGTAGGTATTTCCATGTTCATACAGATAGCGGTGTGGATATTTCCATGTTCATACCGATAGCGGTGCAGATATTTCCATGTTTATAGAGATAGTGGTGAAGATGTATGCATGTTTACACAGATAGTGGTGTAGATATTTCCATGTTCATCCAGATGGCTGTGTAGATATATCCATGTTCATACAGAAAGCGGTGTAGATATTTCCATGTTCATACAGATAGCGGTGTAGATATTTCCATGTTCATCCAGATGGCTGTGTAGATATATCCATGTTCATACAGATAGCGGTGTAGATATTTCCATGTTCATACAGATAGCGGTGTAGATATTTCCATTTTCATACAGAGAGCGGTGCTGATATTTGAATGTTTATACAGGCAGGGGTGTAGATATTTCCATGTTTATACAGATAGCGGTTTAGATATTTCCTTCTTAATACAGATGGCAGTGTAGATATTTATATGTTCATACAGATGGCGGTGCAGATATTTCCATGTTCATACAGATGGTGGTGTAGATATTTCCATGTTCATACAGATAGCGGTGTAGATATTTCCATTTTCATACAGAGAGCGGTGCTGATATTTCCATGTTTATACAGGCAGCGGTGTAGATATTTCCATGTTTATACAGATAGCGGTTTAGATATTTCCTTCTTAATACAGATGGCGGTGTAGATATTTATATGTTCATACAGATGGCGGTGCAGATATTTCCATGTTCATACAGATGGTGGTGTAGATATTTCCATGTTTATAGATATAGCGGTGTAGTTATTTCCATGTGTAAAGAGATAGCTGTGTAGATATTTCCATGTATATGCAGATAGCTTTGTAGATATTTCCATTTTCATGCAGATAGCGGTGTAGATATTTACATGTTCAAACAGATAGCGGTGTAGATATTTCCATGTTCATTCAGATAGCTTTGTAGATATTTCCTTGTTCATACAGATAGCGGTGTAGATATTTCCATGTTCATACAGATAGCGGTGTAGATAGTTCCAGGTTCATTCAGATAGCGGTGCTGATATTTCCATGTTTATACAGGTAGCGGTGTAGATATTTCCATGTTTATACAGATAGCGGTGTAGATATTTCCATGTTTTTTCAGATAGCGGTGTAGATATCTCCATCTTAATACAGATGGCGGTGTAGTTATTTATATGTTCATACAGATGGCGGTGCAGATATTTCCATGTTCATACAGATGGCGGTGTAGATATTTCCATGTTCATACAGATAGCGGTGTAGTTATTTCCATGTGTAACGTGATAGCTGTGTAGATATTTCCATCTATATGCAGATAGCTGTGTAGATATTTCCATTTTCATGCAGATAGCGGTGTTTATATTTCCATCTTCAAACAGATAGCGGTGTAGATATTTCCATGTTCATACAGATAGCGGTGTAGATATTTCCATGTTTATTCAGATAGCGGTGAAGATGTATGCATGTTTACACAGATAGCGGTGTGGATATTTCCATGTTCATCCATAGGGCTGTGTAGATATATCCATGTTCCTACAGATAGCGGTGTAGATATTTCCATGTTCATACAGATAGCGGTGTAGATATTTCCATGTTCATACAGATAGCGGTGCTGATATTTCCATGTTTATACAGGTAGCGGTGTAGTTATTTCCATGTTTATACAGATAGCGGAGTAGATATTTCCGTGTTTATACAGATAGCGGTGTAGATATTTCCATGTTTATACAGATAGCGGTGTAGATATCTCCATCTTAATACCGATGGCGGTGTAGATATTTATATGTTCATACAGATGGCGGTGCAGATATTTCCGTGTTCATACAGATGACGGTGTAGATATTTCCATGTACATACAGATAGCGGTGTAGTAATTTCCATGTGTAAAGAGATAGCTGTGTAGATATTTCCATGTATATGCAGATAGCAGTGTAGATATTTCCATTTTCATGCAGATAGCGGTGTAGATATTTCCATGTTCATGCAGATAGCGGTGTAGATATTTCCATGTTCAGACAGATAGCGGTGCAGATATTTCCATGTTCATACAGATAGCGGTGTAGATATTTCCATGTTTATACAGATAGCGGTGAAGATGTATGCATGTTTACACAGATAGCGGTGTAGATATTTCCATGTTCATACAGATAGCGGTGTAGATATTTCCATGTTCATCTAGATGGCTGTGTAGATATATCCATGTTCATACAGAAAGTGGTGTAGATATTTCCATGTTCTTACAGATAGCGGTGCTGATATTTCCATGTTTATACAGGCAGCGGTGTAGCTCTTTCCATGTTCCTACATATTGCGGTGTAGATATTTCCATGTTCATACAGATAGCGGTGCTGATATTTCCATGTTTATACATGCAGCGGTGTAGATATTTCCATGTTTATACAGATAGCGGTTTTGATATTTCCTTCTTAATACAGTTGGCGGTGTAGATATTTATATGTTCATACAGATGGCGGTGTAGATATTTCCATGTTTATACAGATAGCAGTGAAGATATCTCCATCTTAATACAGATGGCGGTGTAGATATTTATATGTTCATAATGATGGCGGTGCAGATATTTCCATGTTCATACAGATGGCGGTGTAGATATTTGCATGTTCATACAGATAGCGGTGTAGTTATTTCCATGTGTAAAGAGATAGCTGTGTAGATATTTAAATTTATATGCAGATAGCAGTGTAGATATTTCCATTTTCATGCAGATAGCGGTGTAGATATTTCCATTTTCAAACAGATAGCGGTGTAGATATTTCCATGTTCATACAGATAGCGGGGTAGATATTTCCATATTCATACAGATAGCGGTGTAGATATTTCCATGTTTATACAGATAGTGGTGAAGATGTATGCATGTTTACACAGATAGCGGTGTAGATATTTCCATGTTCATCCAGATGGCTGTGTAGATATATCCATGTTCATACAGACAGCGGTATAGATATTTCCGTGTTCATACAGATAGCGGTGTAGATATTTCCATGTTCATCCTGATGGCTGTGTAGATATATCCATGTTCATACAGATAGCGGTGTAGATATTACCATGTTCATACAGATAACGGTGCAGCTATTTCCATGTTCATACAGATAGCAGTGTAGATATTTCCATGTTCATACAGATAGCGGTGTAGATATCTCCATGTTCATCCAGATGGCTGTGTAGATATATCCATGTTCATACAGGTAGCGGTGTAGATATTTCCATGTTCATACAGATAACGGTGTAGCTATTTCCATGTTCATACAGATAGCAGTGTAGATATTTCCATGTTCATACAGATAGCGGTGTAGATATCTCCATTTTCATACAGAGAGCGGTGCTGATATTTCTATGTTTATATAGGCAGCGGTGTAGATATTTCCATGTTTATACAGATAGCGGTGTAGATATCTCCATCTTAATACAGATGGCGGTGTAGATATTTATATGTTCATACAGATGGCGGTGCAGATATTTCCATGTTCATACAGATGGCGGTGTAGATATGTCCATGTTCATACAGATAGCGGTGTAGTTATTTCCATGTGTAAAGAGATAGCTGTGTAGATATTTCCATCTATATGCAGATAGCTGTGTAGATATGTCCATTTTCATGCAGATAGCTGTGTACATATTTCCATCTTCAAACAGATAGCGGTGTAGATATTTCCATGTTCATACAGATAGCGGTGTAGATATTTCCATGTTTATACAGATAGCGATGAAGATGTATGCATGTTTACACAGATAGCGGTGTGGATATTTCCATGTTCATCCAGAGGGCTGTGTAGATACATCCATGTTCATACAGATAGCGTTGTAGATATTTCCATGTTTTAAAGATAGCGGTGCTGATATTTCCATGTTTATACAGGTAGCGGTGTAGATATTTCCATGTTTATACAGATAGCAGTGTAGATATTTCCATGTTTATGCAGATAGCGGTGTAGATATTTCCATGTTTATACAGATACCGGTGTAGATATCTCCATCTTAATACAGATGGCGGTGTAGATATTTATATGTTCATACAGATGGCGGTGCAGATATTTCCATGTTCATACAGATGGCGGTGTAGATATTTCCATGTTCATACAGATATCGGTGTAGTTATTTCCATGTGTAAAGAGATAGCTGTGTAGATGTTTCCATTTATATTCAGATAGCAGTGTAGATATTTCCATTTTCATGCAGATAGCGGTGTAGATATTTCCATGTTCAAACAGATAGCGGTGTAGATATTTCCATGTTTATACAGATAGTGGTGAAGATGTATGCATGTTTACACAGATAGCGGTGTAGATATTTCCATGTTCATACAGATAGCGGTGCAGATATTTCCATGTTCATACAGATAGCGGTGTAGATATTTCCATGTTTATACAGATAGCGGTGAAGATGTATGCATGTTTACACAGATAGCGGTGTAGATATTTCCATGTTCATCCAGATGGCTGTGTAGATATATCCATGTTCATACAGATAGCGGTGAAGATATTTCCATGTTCATACAGATAGCGGTGTAGCTATTTCCATGTTCATACAGATAGCGGTGTAGATATTTCCATGTTTATACAGATAGCGGTGAAGGTGTATGCATGTTTACACAGATAGCGGTGTAGATATTTCCATGTTCATACAGATAGTGGTGTAGCTATTTCCATGTTCATACAGATAGGGTGTAGATATTTCCATGTTCGTACAGATAGCGGTGTAGATATTTCCATGTTACTATAGATAGCGGTGCTGATATTTCCATGTTTATACAGGTAGCGGTGTAGAAATTTCCATGTTTATACAGATAGCGGTGTAGATATTTCCATGTTTATACAGATAGCGGTGTAGATATTTCCATGTTCATACAGATAGCGGTGTAGATATTTCCATGTTCATACAGATAGCGGTGCTGATATTTCCATGTTTATACAAGTAGCGGTGTAGATATTTCCATGTTTATACAGATAGCGGTGAAGATGTATGCATGTTTACACAGATAGCGGTGTGGATTTTTCCATGTTCATCCAGAGGGCTGTGTAGATATATCCATGGTCATACAGATAGCGGTGTAGATATTTCCATGTTCATACAGATAGCGGAGTAGATATTTCCATGTTCATACAGATAGCGGTGCTGACATTTCCATGTTTATACAGGTAGCGGTGTAGATATTTCCATGTTTATACAGATAGCGGTGTAGATATTTCCATGTTTATACAGATAGCTGTGAAGATATCTCCATCTTAATGCAGATGGCGGTGTAGATATTTATATGTTCATACAGATGGCGGTGCAGATATTTCCATGTTCATACAGATGGCGGTGCAGATATTTCCATGTTCATACAGATGGCGGTGTAGATATTTCCGTGTTCATACAGATAGCGGTGTAGTTATTTCCATGTGTAAAGAGATAGCTGTGTAGATATTTCCATGTATATGCAGATAGCAGTGTAGATATTTCCATTTTCATTCAGATAGCGGTGTAGATATTTCCATGTTCAGACAGCGGTGTAGATATTTCCATGTTCATACAGATAGCGGTGCAGATATTTCCATGTTCATACAGATATCGGTGTAGATATTTCCATGTTTAAACAGATAGCGGTGAAGATGTATGCATGTTTACACAGATAGCGGTGTAGATATTTCCATGTTCATCCAGATGGCTGTGTAGATATATCCATGTTCGTACAGATAGCGGTGTAGATATTTCCATGTTCATACAGATAGCGGTGTAGCTATTTCCATGTTCATACAGATATCGGTGTAGATATTTCCATGTTTGTACAGATAGCGGTGAAGATGTATGCATGTTTACACAGATAGCGGTGAAGATATTTCCATGTTCATACAGATAGCGGTGTAGATATTTCCATGTTCCTACAGATATCGGTGCTGATATTTCCATGTTTATACAGGTAGCGGTGTAGAAATTTCCATGTTTATACAGATAGCGGTGTAGATACTTCCATGTTTATACAGATAGCGGTGTAGATATTTCCAGGTTGATACAGATAGCGGTGTAGATATCTCCATCTTAATACAGATGGCGGTGTAGATATTTATATGTTCATACAGATGGCGGTGTAGATATTTCCATGTTCATCCAGATGGCTCTGTAGATATATCCATGTTCGTACAGATGGAGGTGAAGATATTTCCATGTTCATACAGATAGCGGTGTAGATATCTCCATGTTCATTACAGATAGCGGTGTAGATATTTCCATGTTCATACAGATAGCGGTGTAGCTATTTCCATATTCATACAGATAGCGGTGTAGATATTTCCATGTTCATCCAGATGGCTGTGTAGATATATCCATGTTCATACAGATGGCGGTGTAGATATCTCCATGTTCATACAGATAGAGGGGCTGATATTTCCATGTTCATACAGATAGCGGTGCTGATATTTCCATTTTTATACAGATAGCGGTGTAGTTATTTCCATGTTTATTCAGATAGCGGTGTAGATATCTCCATCTTAATACAGATGGCGGTGTAGATATTTATATGTTCATACAGATGGCGGTGCAGATATTTCCATTTTCATGCAGCTAGCGGTTTTGATATTTCCATGTTCAGATAGCGGTGTAGATATTTCCATGTTCATAATGATAGCGCTGTAGATACTTCCATGTTCATACAGATAGAGGGGCTGATATTTCCGTGTTCATACAGAGAGCAGTGCTGATATTTCCATGTTTATACAGATAGCGGTGTAGATATTTCCATGTTCATACAGATAGCAGTTTAGATATTTCCATGTTTATTCAGATAGCGGTGTAGATATCTCCATCTTAATACAGATGGCGGTGTACATATTTTTATGTTCATACAGATATAGGTGCAGATATTTCCATGTTCATTCAGATGGCGGTGTAGATATTTCTATATTCATACAGATAGCGGTGTAGTTATTTCCATGTGTAAAGAGATAGCTGTGTAGATATTTCCATGTATATGCAGATAGCAGTGTAGATATTTCCATTTTCATGCAGATAGCGTTGTAGATATTTCCATGTTCAAACAGATAGCGGTGTAGATATTTCCATGTTCATAGAGATAGAGACGTAGATATTTCCATGTTCATACAGATAGCGGTGTAGATATTTCCATGTTTATACAGATAGCGCTGAAGATGTATGCATGTTTACACTGATAGCGGTGTAGATATTCCCATGTTCATCCAGATGGCTGTGTAGATATTTCCATGTTCATACAGATAGCGGTGTAGCTATTTCCATGTTCATACAGATAGCGGTGTAGATATTTCCATGTTCATACAGATAGCGGTGTAGATATTTCCATGTTCATACAGATAGCGGTGCTGATATTTCCATGTTTATACAGGCAGCGGTGTAGATATTTCCATGTTTATACAGATAGCGGTTTAGATATTTCCTTCTTAATACAGATGGCGGTGTAGATATTTATATGTTCGTTCAGATGGCGGTGTAGTTATTTCCATGTTTATACAGATAGCAGTGCAGATATCTCCATCTTAATACAGATGGCGGTGTAGATATTTATATGTTCAAACAGATAGCGGTGTAGATATTTCCATGTTCATACAGATAGCCGTGTAGATATTTCCATGTTCATACAGATGGCGGTGTACATATTTACATGTTCAAACAGATAGCAGTGCAGATATTTCCATTTTCATGCAGATAGCGGTGTAGATATTTCCATGTTCAAACGGATAGCGGTGTAGATATTTCCATGTTCATACAGATAGAGGTGTAGATATTTCCATGTTCAAACAGATAGCGGTGTAGATATTTCCATGTTCATATAGATAGCGGTGTAGATATTTCCAAGTTCATACAGATAGCGGTGTAGATGTTTCCATGTTTATACAGATAGCGGTGAAGGTCTATGCATTTTTACACAGATAGCGGTGTAGATATTTCCATGTTCATCCAGATGGCTGTGTTGATATATCCATGTTCATTCAGATAGCAGTGTAGATATTTCCATGTTCATACAGATAGCGGGGTAGATATTTCCATGTTCATCCATATGGCTGTGTAGATATATCCATGTTCATACAGATAGCGGTGTAGATATTTCCATGTTCATACAGATAGCGGTGTAGCTATTTCTATGTTCATACAGATAACGGTGTAGCTATTTCCATGTTCATACAGATAGCGGTGTAGATATTTCCATGTTGATACAGATAGCGGTGTAGATATTTCCATGTTCATACAGATAGCGGTGCTGATATTTCCATGTTTATACAGGCAGCTGTGTAGATATTTCCATGTTTATACAGATAGCGGTTTAGATATTTCCTTCTTAATACAGATGGCGGAGTAGATATTTATATGTTCATACAGATGGCGGTGCTGATATTTCCATGTTCATACACATGGCGGTGTAGATATTTCCCTGTTTATAGATATAGCGGTGTAGTTATTTCCATGTGTAAAGAGATAGCTGTGTAGATATTTCCATGTATATGCAGATAGCTTTGTAGATATTTCCATTTTCATGCAGATAGCGGTGTAGATATTTACATGTTCAAACAGATAGCGGTGTAGATATTTCCATGTTCATTCAGATAGCTTTGTAGATATTTCCATGTTCATACAGATAGCGGTGTAGATATTTCCATGTTCATACCGATAGCGGTGTAGATATTTCCATGTTCATACAGATAGCGGTGCTGATATTTCCATGTTTATACAGGTAGCGGTGTAGATATTTCCATGTTTATACAGATAGCTGTGAAGATGTATGTATGTTTACACAGATAGCGGTGTGGATATTTTCATGTTCATCCAGAGGGCTGTGTAGATATATCCATGTTCATACAGATAGCGGTGTAGATATTTCCATGTTCATCCAGAGGTCTGTGTAGATATATCCATGTTCATACAGATAGCGGTGTAGATATTTCCATGTTTATACAGATTGCGGTGAACATGAATGCATGTTCACACAGATAGCGGTGTAGATATTTCCAAGTTCATGCAGATTGCGGTGTGGATATTTCCAAGTTCATCCAGAGGGCTGTGTAGATATATCCATGTTCATACAGATAGCGTTGTAGATATTTCCATGTTTATACAGATAGCGGTGAAGATGTATGCATGTTTACACAGAGAGCGGTGTAGATATTTCCATGTTCATACAGATAGCGGTGTAGATATTTCAATGTTCATACAGATAGCGGTTTAGATATTTCCTTCTTAATACAGATGGCGGTGTAGATATTTATATGTCCATACAGATGGTGGTGCAGATATTTCCATGTTCATACAGATGGCGGTGTAGACATTTCCATGTTTATAGATATAGCGGAGTACTTATTTCCATGTGCTAAGAGATAGCTGTGTAGATATTTCCATGTGTATGCAGATAGCTGTGTAGATATTTCCATTTTCATGCAGACAGCGGTGTAGATATTTCCATGTTCAAACAGATAGCGGTGTAGATATTTCCATGTTCATACAGATAGCGGTGTAGATATTTCCATGTTCATACAGATAGCGGTGTAGATATTTCCATGTTCATACAGATCGCGGTGTAGATATGTCCATGTTCATACAGATAGCGGTGTAGTTATTTCCATGTGTAAAGAGATAGCTGTGTAGATATTTCCATGTATATGCAGATAGCTTTGTAGATATTTCCATTTTCATGCAGATAGCGGTGTAGATATTTACATGTTCAAACAGATAGCTGTGTAGATATTTCCATGTTCATTCAGATAGCTTTGTAGATATTTCCATGTTCATACAGATAGCGGTGTAGATATTTCCATGTTCATACAGATAGCGGTGTAGATATTTCCATGTTCATGCAGATAGCGGTGCTGATATTTCCATGTTTATACAGGTAGCGGTGTAGATATTTCCATGTTTATACAGATAGCAGTGAAGATGTAAGCATGTTTACACAGATAGCGGTGTGGATATTTTCCTGTTCATCCAGAGGGCTGTGTAGATATATCCATGTTCATACAGATAGCGGTGTAGATATTTCCATGTTCATCCAGAGGGCTGTGTAGATATATCCATGTTCATACAGATAGCGGTGTAGATATTTCCATGTTTATACAGATTGCGGTGAACATGAATGCATGTTCACACAGATAGCGGTGTAGATATTTCCAAGTTCATGGAGATAGCGGTGTGGATATTTCCATGTTCATCCAGAGGGCTGTGTAGATATATCCATGTTCATACAGATAGCGTTGTAGATATTTCCATGTTTATACAGATAGCGGTGAAGATGTATGCATGTTTACACAGATAGCTGTGTAGATATTTCCATGTTCATACAGATAGCGGTGTAGGTATTTCGATGTTCATACAGATAGCGGTTTAGATATTTCCTTCTTAATACTGATGGCGGTGTAGATATTTATATGTCCATACAGATGGTGGTGCAGATATTTCCATGTTCATACAGATAGTGGTGTAGATATTTGCATGTACATACAGATAGCGGTGTAGCTATTTCCATGTTCATACAGATATCGGTGCTGATATTTCCATGTTTATACAGGTAGAGGTGTAGATATTTGCATGTTCATACAGATAGTGGTGTAGATATTTCCATGTTTATATAGATAGCGGTGAAGATGTATGCATGTTTACACAGATAGCGGTGTAGATATTTCCATGTTCATCCAGATGGCTGTGTAGATATATCCATGTTCATACAGATAGCGGTGTAGGTATTTCCATGTTCATACAGATAGCGGTGTAGCTATTTCCATGTTCATACAGATAGCGGTGTAGATATTTCCATGTTTATACAGATAGCGGTGAAGATATATGCATGTTTTCACAGATAGCAGTGTAGATATTTCCATGTTCATACAGATAGTGGTGTAGATATTTCCTTGTTCATACAGGTAGCGGTGTAGCTATTTCCATGTTCATACAGATAGCGGTGTAGATATTTCCATGTTCGTAGAGAAAGCCGTGTAGATATTTCCGAGTTCATACAGAGAGCGGTGCTGATATTTCCATGTTTATACAGGTAGCGGTGTAGATATTTCCAGGTTTATACAGATAGCGGTGTAGATATCTCCATCTTAATACAGATGGCGGTGTAGATATTTATATGTTCATAGAGATGGCGATGCAGATATTTCCATGTTCATACAGATGGCGGTGTAGATATTTCCATGTTTATAGAGATAGCGGTGTAGTTATTTCCATGTGTAAAGAGATAGCTTTGAAGATATTTCCATGTTTATGCAGATAGCTGTGTAGATATTTCCATTTTCATGCAGAAAGCGGTGTAGATATTTCCATGTTCAAACAGATAGCGGTGTAGATATTTCCATGTTCATACAGATAGCGGTGTAGATATTTCCATGTTTATACAGATAGCGGTGTAGTTGTTTGCATGTTTACACTGATAGCGGTGTATAAATTTCCATGTTCATACAGATAACGGTGTAGCTATTTCCATGTTCATGCAGATAGCAGTGTAGATATTTCTATGTTCATACAGATAGCGGTGTAGATATTTCCATTCTCTTACAGAGAGCGGTGCTGATATTTCCATGTTTACACAGGCAGCGGTGTAGATATTTCCATGTTTAAACAGCGGTTTAGATATTTCCTTCTTAATACAGATGGCGGTGTAGATATTTATATGTTCATACAGATGGCGGTGCAGTTATTTCCATTTTCATACAGATGGCGGTGTAGATATTTGCGTGTTTATAGAGATAGAGGTGTAGTTATTTCCATGTGTAAAGAGATAGCTTTGTAGATATTTCCATGAATATGCAGATAGCTTTGTAGATATTTCCATTTTCATGCAGATAGCGGTGTAGATATTTACATGTTCAAACATATAGCGGTGTAGATATTTCCATGTTCATTCAGATAGCTGTGTAGATATTTCCATTTTCATGCAGATAGCGGTGTATATATTTCCATCTTCAAACAGATAGCTGTGTAGATATTTCCATGTTCATACAGATAGCGGTGTAGATATTTCCATGTTTATACAGATAGCGGTGAAGATGTATGCATGTTTACACAGATAGCGGTGTGGATATTTCCATGTTCATCCAGAGGGCTGTGTGGATATATCCATGTTCATACAGATAGCTGTGTAGATATTTCCTTGTTCATACTGATAGCGGTGTAGATATTTCCATGTTCATACAGTTAGCGGTGTAGATATTACCATGTTCATACAGATAGCGGTGTAGATATTTCCATGTTCATACAGATAGCGGTGCTGATATTTCCATGTTTATACTGGTAGCGGTGTAGATATTTCCATGTTTATACAGATAGCGGTGTAGATATTTCCATGTTTATACAGATAGCGGTGTAGATATTTCCATGTTTATACAGATAGCGGTGTAGATATCTCCATCTTAATACAGATGGCGGTGTAGATATTTATATGTTCATACAGATGGCGGTGCAGATATTTCCATGTTCATACAGATGGCGGTGTGGATATTTCCATGTTCATACAGATAGCGGTGTAGTTATTTCCATGTGTAAAGAGATAGCTGTGTAGATATTTCCATGTATATGCTGATTGCAGTGTAGATATTTCCATTTTCATGCAGATAGCGGTGTAGATATTTCCATGTTCAAACAGATAGCGGTGTAGATATTTCCATGTTCATACAGATAGCGGTGTAGATATTTCCATGTTCATACAGATAGCGTTGTAGATATTTCCATGTTTATACAGATAGCGGTGAAGATGCATGCATGTTTACACAGATAGCGGTGTAGATATTTCCATGTTTATACAGGCAGCGGTGTAGCTATTTCTTTGTTCCTACAGATAGCGGTGTAGATATTTCCATGTTCAAACAGATAGCGGTGCTGATATTTCCATGTTTATACAGGCAGCGGTGTAGATATTTCCATGTTTATACAGATAGCGGATTAGATATTTCCTTCTTAATACAGATGGCGGTGTAGATATTTATGTGTTCATACAGATGGCGGTGTTGATATTTCCATGTTTATACAGATAGCAGTGTAGATATCTCCATCTTAATACAGATGGCGGTGTAGATATTTATATGTTCATACACATGGCGGTGCAGATATTTCCATGTTCATACAGATGGCGGTGTAGATATTTCCATGTTTATACAGATAGCGGTGTAGATATTTCCATGTTGATCCAGATGGTTGTGTAGATATATCCATGTTCATACAGATGGCGTTGAAGGTATTTCCATGTTCATACAGATAGCGGTGTAGATATTTCCATGTTCATACTGATAGCGGTGTAGATACTTCCATGTTCATACAGATAGAGGGGCTGATATTTCCATGTTCATAAAGATAGCGGTGCTGATATTTCCATGTTTATACAGATAGTGGTGTAGATATTTCCCTGTTTATACAGATAGCGGTGTAGATATTTCCATGTTTATACAGATAGCGGTGAAGATATATGCATGTTTTCACAGATAGAGGTGTAGATATTTCCATGTTCATACAGATAGTGGTGTAGATATTTCCTTGTTCATACAGATAGCGGTGTAGCTATTTTCATGTTCATACATATAGCGGTGTAGATATTTCCATGTTCGTACAGATAGCGGTGTAGATATTTCCGAGTTCATACAGAGAGCGGTGCTGATATTTCCATGTTTATACAGGTAGCGGTTTAGATATTTCCAGGTTTATACAGATAGCGGTGTAGATATCCCCATCTTAATACAGATGGCGGTGTAGATATTTATATGTTCATAGAGATGGCGATGCAGATATTTCCATGTTCATACAGATGGCGGTGTAGATATTTCCATGTTTATAGAGATAGCGGTGTAGTTATTTCCATGTGTAAAGAGATAGCTTTGAAGATATTTCCATGTATATGCAGATAGCTGTGTAGATATTTCCATTTTCATGCAGAAAGCGGTGTGGATATTTCCACGTTCAAACAGATAGCGGTGTAGATATTTCCATGTTAATACAGATAGCGGTGTAGATATTTCCATGTTTATACAGATAGCGGTGAAGATGTATGCATGTTTACACTGACAGCGGTGTATAAATTTCCATGTTCATACAGATAGCTGTGTAGATATTTCCATGTTCATCAAGATGGCTCTGTAGATATATCTATGTTCACACAAATGGCGGTGAAGATATTTCCATGTTCATACAGATAGCGGTGTAGCTATTTCCATGTTCATACAGATAGCGGTGTAGATATTTCCATGTTCATACAGATAGCGGTGTAGCTATTTCCATGTTCATACAGATAGCGGTGTAGATATTTCCATGTTCATCCTGATGGCTGTGTAGATATATCCATGTTCATACAGATAGCGGTGAAGATATTTCCATGTTAATACAGATAGCGGTGTAGATATTTCCATGTTCATACAGATAGCGGTGTAGATATTTCCATGTTCATACAGATAGCGGTGTAGCTATTTCCATGTTCATACAGATAGCGGTGTAGATATTTCCATGTTGATCCAGATGGCTGTGTAGATATATCCATGTTCATACAGATGGCGTTGAAGGTATTTCCATGTTCATACAGATAGCGGTGTAGATATTTCCATGTTCATACTGATAGCGGTGTAGATACTTCCATGTTCATAGAGATAGAGAGGCTGATATTTCCATGTTCATAAAGATAGCGGTGCTGATATTTCCATGTTTATACAGATAGTGGTGTAGATATTTCCCTGTTTATACAGATAGCGGTGTAGATATTTCCATGTTTATACAGATAGCGGTGTAGATATCTCCATCTTAATACAGATGGCGGTGTAGATATTTATATGTTCATACAGATTGCGGTGAAGATATTTCCATGTTCATACAGATGGCGGTGTAGATATTTCCATGTTCATACAGATAGCGGTGTAGTTATTTCCATGTGTAAAGAGATAGCTGTGTAGATATTTCCATGTATATGCAGATAGCTGTGTAGATATTTCCATTTTCATGCAGATAGCGGTGTAGATATTTCCATGTTCAAGCAGATAGCGGTGTAGATATTTCCATGTTCATACAGATAGCGGTGTAGATATTTCCATGTTCATGCAGACAGCGGTGTAGATATTTCCATGTTTATACAGATAGCGGTGAAGATGTATGCATGTTTACACAGATAGCGGTGTAGATATTTCCATGTTCATCCAGATGGCTGTGTAGATATATCCATGTTCACACAGATAGCGGTGTAGATATTTCCATGTTCATACAGATAGCGGTGTAGATATTTCCATGTTCATCCAGATGGCTGTGTACATATATCCATGTTCATACAGATAGCGGTGTAGATACTTCCATGTTCATACAGATGGCGGAGTAGCTATTTCCATGTTGATACAGATAACGGTGTAGCTATTTCCATGTTCATGCAGATAGCGGTGTAGATATTTCCATGTTCATACAGATAGCGGTGTAGCTATTTCCATGTTCATACAGATAACGGTGTATCTATTTCCATGTTCATACAGATAGCAGTGTAGATATTTCCATGTTCATACAGATAGCGGTGTAGATATTTCCATGTTCATACAGATAGCGGTGCTGATATTTCCATGGTTATACAGGCAGCGGTGTAGATATTTCCAGGTTTATACAGATAGCGGTTTAGATAATTCCTTCTTAGTACAGATGGCGGTGTAGATATTTATATGTTCATACAGATGGCGGTGCAGATATTCCCATGTTCATACAGATGGCGGTGTAGATATTTCCATGTTTATAGATATAGCGGTGTAGTTATTTCCATGTGTAAAGAGATAGCAGTGTAGATATTTCCATGTATATGCAGATAGCTTTGTAGATATTTCCATTTTCATGCAGATAGCGGTGTAGATATTTACATGTTCATACAGATAGCGGTGTAGATTTTTCCATGTTCATTCAGATAGCTTTGTAGATATTTCCACGTTCATACAGATAGCGGTGTAGATACTTCCATGTTCATACAGATAGCGGTGTAGATATTTCCATGTTCATACAGATAGCGGTGCTGATATTTCCATGTTTATACAGGTAGCGGTGTAGATATTTCCATGTTTATACAGATAGCGGTATAGATATTTCCATGTTTATACAGATAGCGGTGTAGATATTTCCATGTTTATTCAGATAGCGGTGTAGGTATCTCCATCTTAATACAGATGGCGGTGTAGATATTTATATGTTCATACAGATGGCAGTGCAGGTATTTCCATGTTCATACAGATGGCGGTGTAGATATTTCCATGTTCATACAGATAGCGGTGTAGTTATTTCCATGTGTAAAGAGATAGCTGTGTAGATATTTCCATGTATATGCTGATAGCTGTGTAGATATTTCCATTTTCATGCAGATAGCTGTGTATATATTTCCATCTTCAAACAGATAGCCTTGTAGATATTTCCATGTTCATACAGATAACGGTGTAGATATTTCCATGTTTATACAGATAGCGGTGAAGATGTATGCATGTTTACTCAGATAGCATTGTGGATATTTCCATGTTCATCCAGAGGGCTGTGTAGATATATCCATGTTCATACAGATAGCGGTGTAGATATTTCCTTGTTCATACTGATAGCGGTGTAGATATTTCCATGTTCATACAGATAGCGGTGTAGATATTACCATGTTCATACAGATAGCGGTGTAGATATTTCCATGTTCATACAGATAGCGGTGCTGATATTTCCATGTTTATACTGGTAGCGGTGTAGGTATTTCCATGTTTATACAGATAGTGGTGTAGATATTTCCATGTTTATACAGATAGCGGTGTAGATATTTCCATGTTTATACAGATAGCGGTGTATATATCTCCATCTTAATACAGATGGCGGTGTAGATACATATATGTTCATACAGATGGCAGTGCAGATATTTCCATGTTCATACAGATGGCGGTGTGGATATTTCCATGTTCATACAGATAGCGGTGTAATTATTTCCGTGTGTAAAGAGATAGCTGTGTAGATATTTCCATGTATATGCAGATAGCCGTGTAGATATTTCCATTTTCATGCAGATAGCGGTGTAGATATTTCCATGTTCAAACAGATAGCGGTGAAGATATTTCCATGTTCATACAGATAGCGGTGTAGATATCTCTATGTTCATACAGATAGCGGTGTAGATATTTCCATGTTTATACAGATAGCGGTGAAGATCTATGCATGTTTACACAGATAGCGGTGTAGATATTTCCATGTTCATCCAGATGGCTGTGTAGATATATCCATGTTCATACAGATAGCGGTGTAGATATTTCCATGTTCATACAGATAGCGGTGTAGCTATTTCCATGTTCATGCAGATAGCGGTGTAGATATTTCCATGTTTATACTGATAGCGGTGAATATGTATGCATGTTAACACAGATAGCGGTGTAGATATTTCCATGTTCATACAGATAATGGTGTAGATATTTCCATGTTCATCCAGATGGCTGTGTAGATATATCCATGTTCATACAGATAGTGGTGTAGATATTTCCATGTTCATACAGATAGCGGTGCTGATATTTCCATGTTTATACCGGCAGCGGTGTAGCTATTTCTATGTTCCTACAGATAGCGGTGTAGATATTTCCATGTTCAAACAGATAGCGGTGCTGATATTTCCATGTTTATACAGGCAGCGGTGTATATATTTCCATTTTTATACAGATAGCGGTTTAGATATTTCCTTCTTAATACAGATGGCGTTGTAGATATTTAAATGTTCATACAGATGACGGTGTTGATATTTCCATGTTTACACAGATAGCGGTGTAGATATCTCCATCTTAATACAGATGGCGGTGTAGATATTTATATGTTCATAGAGATGGCGGTGCAGATATTTCCATGTTCATACAGATGGCGGTGTAGATATTTCCATGTTCATACTGATAGTGGTGTAGTTATTTCCATGTGTAAAGAGATAGCTGTGTAGATATTTAAATGTATATGCAGATAGCAGTGTAGATATTTCCATTTTCATGCAGATAGCGGTGTAGACATTTCCATGTTCAAACAGATAGCGGTGTAGGTATTTCCATGTTCATACAGATAGCGGTGAAGATATTTCCATGTTCATACAGACAGCGGTGTAGATATTTCCATGTTTATACTGATAGCGGTGAAGATGTATGCATGTTTACACAGATAGCGGTGTAGCTATTTCCATGTTCATCCAGATGGCTGTGTAGATATATCCATGTTCATACAGATAGCGGTGTAGATATTTCCATGTTCATACAGATAGCGGTGTAGCTATTTCCATCTTCATACAGGCAGCGGTGTAGATATTTCCATGTATATACAGATAGCGGTTTAGATATTTCCTTCTTAGTACAGATGGCGGTGTAGGTATTTATGTGTTCAGACAGTTGGCGTTGTAGATATTTCCATGTTTATACAGATAGCAGTGTAGATATCTCCATCTTAATACAGATGGCGGTGTAGATATTTATATGTTCATACAGATGGCGGTGCAGATATTTCCAAGTTCATACAGATGGCAGTGTAGATATTTCCATCTTCATACAGATAGTGGTGTAGTTATTTCCATGTGTAAAGAGATAGCTGTGTAGATATTTAAATGTATATGCAGATAGCAGTGTAGATATTTCCATTTTCATGCAGATAGCGGTGTAGATATTTCCATGTCCAAACAGATAGCGGTGTAGGTATTTCCATGTTCATACAGATAGCGGTGTGGATATTTCCATGTTCATACCGATAGCGGTGCAGATATTTCCATGTTTATACAGATAGTGGTGAAGATGTATGCATGTTTACACAGATAGAGGTGTAGATATTTCCATGTTCATCCAGATGGCTGTGTAGATATATCCATTTTCATACAGATAGCGGTGTAGCTATTTCCATGTTCATACAGATAGCGGTGTAGATATTTCCATGTTCATCCAGATGGCTGTGTAGATATATCCATGTTCATACAGATAGCGGTGTAGATATTTCCATTTTCATACAGAGAGCGGTGCTGTTATTTCCATGTTTATACAGGCAGCGGTGTAGATATTTCCATGTTTATACAGATAGCGGTTAAGATATTTCCTTCTTAATACAGATGGCAGTGTAGATATTTATATGTTCATACAGATGGCGGTGCAGATATTTCCATGTTCATACAGATGGTGGTGTAGATATTTCCATGTTCATACAGATAGCGGTGTAGATATTTCCATTTTCATACAGAGAGCGGTGCTGATATTTCCATGTTTATACAGGCAGCGGTGTAGATATTTCCATGTTTATACAGATAGCGGTTTAGATATTTCCTTCTTAATACAGATGGCGGTGTAGATATTTATATGTTCATACAGATGGCGGTGCAGATATTTCCATGTTCATACAGATGGTGGTGTAGATATTTCCATGTTTATAGATATAGCGGTGTAGTTATTTCCATGTGTAAAGAGATAGCTGTGTAGATATTTCCATGTATATGCAGATAGCTTTGTAGATATTTCCATTTTCATGCAGATAGCGGTGTAGATATTTACATGTTCAAACAGATAGCGGTGTAGATATTTCCATGTTCATTCAGATAGCTTTGTAGATATTTCCTTGTTCATACAGATAGCGGTGTAGATATTTCCATGTTCATACAGATAGCGGTGTAGATAGTTCCAGGTTCATTCAGATAGCGGTGCTGATATTTCCATGTTTATACAGGTAGCGGTGTAGATATTTCCATGTTTATACAGATAGCGGTGTAGATATTTCCATGTTTATTCAGATAGCGGTGTAGATATCTCCATCTTAATACAGATGGCGGTGTAGTTATTTATATGTTCATACAGATGGCGGTGCAGATATTTCCATGTTCATACAGATGGCGGTGTAGATATTTCCATGTTCATACAGATAGCGGTGTAGTTATTTCCATGTGTAAAGAGATAGCTGTGTAGATATTTCCATCTATATGCAGATAGCTGTGTAGATATTTCCATTTTCATGCAGATAGCGGTGTTTATATTTCCATCTTCAAACAGATAGCGGTGTAGATATTTCCATGTTCATACAGATAGCGGTGTAGATATTTCCATGTTTATTCAGATAGCAGTGAAGATGTATGCATGTTTACACAGATAGCGGTGTGGATATTTCCATGTTCATCCAGAGGGCTGTGTAGATATATCCATGTTCATACAGATAGCGGTGTAGATATTTCCATGTTCATACAGATAGCGGTGTAGATATTTCCATGTTCATACAGATAGCGGTGCTGATATTTCCATGTTTATACAGGTAGCGGTGTAGTTATTTCCATGTTTATACAGATAGCGGTGTAGATATTTCCGTGTTTATACAGATAGCGGTGTAGATATTTCTATGTTTATACAGATAGCGGTGTAGATATCTCCATCTTAATACAGATGGCGGTGTAGATATTTATATGTTCATACAGATGGCGGTGCAGATATTTCCGTGTTCATACAGATGGCGGTTTAGATATTTCCATGTACATACAGATAGCGGTGTAGTAATTTCCATGTGTAAAGAGATAGCTGTGTAGATATTTCCATGTATATGCAGATAGCAGTGTAGATATTTCCATTTTCATGCAGATAGCGGTGTAGGTATTTCCATGTTCAAACAGATAGCGGTGAAGATATTTCCATGTTCAGACAGATAGCGGTGCAGATATTTCCATGTTCATACAGATAGCGGTGTAGATATTTCCATGTTTATACAGATAGCGGTGAAGATGTATGCATGTTTACACAGATAGCGGTGTAGATATTTCCATGTTCATACAGATAGCGGTGTAGATATTTCCATGTTCATCTAGATGGCTGTGTACATATATCCATGTTCATACAGATAGTGGTGTAGATATTTCCATGTTCTTACAGATAGCGGTGCTGATATTTCCATGTTTATACAGGCAGCGGTGTAGCTATTTCGATGTTCCTACATATTGCGGTGTAGATATTTCCATGTTCATACAGATAGGGGTGCTGATATTTCCATGTTTATACAGGCAGCAGTGTAGATATTTCCATGTTTATACAGATAGCGGTTTTGATATTTCCTTCTTAATACAGTTGGCGGTGTAGATATTTATATGTTCATACAGATGGCGGTGTAGATATTTCCATGTTTATACAGATAGCAGTGAAGATATCTCCATCTTAAAACAGATGGCGGTGTAGATATTTATATGTTCATAAAGATGGCGGTGCAGATATTTCCATGTTCATACAGATGGCTGTGTAGGTATTTCCATGTTCATACAGATAGCGGTGTAGTTATTTCCATGTGTAAAGAGATAGCTGTGTAGATATTTAAATGTATATGCAGATAGCAGTGTAGATATTTCCATTTTCATGCAGATAGCGGTGTAGATATTTTCATTTTCAAACAGATAGCGGTGTAGATATTTCCATGTTCTTACATATAGCGGTGTAGATATTTCCATATTCATACAGATAGCGGTGTAGATATTTCCATGTTTATACAGATAGTGGTGAAGATGTATGCATGTTTACACAGATAGCGGTGTAGATATTTCCATGTTCATCCAGATGGCTGTGTAGATATATCCATGTTCATACAGACAGCGGTATAGATATTTCCGTGTTCATACAGATAGCGGTGTAGATATTTCCATGTTCATCCTGATGGCTGTGTAGATATATCCAAGTTCATACAGATAGCGGTGTAGATATTACCATGTTCATACAGATAACGGTGCAGCTATTTCCATGTTCATACAGATAGCAGTGTAGATATTTCCATGTTCATACAGATAGCGGTGTAGATATCTCCATGTTCATCCAGATGGCTGTGTAGATATATCCATGTTCATACAGGTAGCGGTGTAGATATTTCCATGTTCATACAGATAACGGTGTAGCTATTTCCATGTTCATACAGATAGCAGTGTAGATATTTCCATGTTCATACAGATAGCGGTGTAGATATCTCCATTTTCATACAGAGAGCGGTGTTGATATTTCTATGTTTATATAGGCAGCGGTGTAGATATTTCCATGTTTATACAGATAGCGGTGTAGATATCTCCATCTTAATACAGATGGCGGTGTAGATATTTATATGTTCATACAGATGGCGGTGTAGATATTTCCATGTTCATACAGATGGCGGTGTAGATATTTCCATGTTCATACAGATAGCGGTGTAGTTATTTCCATGTGTAAAGAGATAGCTGTGTAGATGTTTCCATTTATATGCAGATAGCAGTGTAGATATTTCCATTTTCATGCAGATAGCGGTGTAGATATTTCCATGTTCAAACAGATAGCGGTGTAGATATTTCCATGTTTATACAGATAGTGGTGCAGATGTATGCATGTTTACACAGATAGCGGTGTAGATATTTCCATGTTCATACAGATAGCGGTGCAGATATTTCCATGTTCATACAGATAGCGGTGTAGATATTTCCATGTTTATACAGATAGCGGTGAAGATGTATGCATGTTTACACAGATAGCGGTGTAGATATTTCCATGTTCATCCAGATGGCTGTGTAGATATATCCATGTTCATGAAGATAGCGGTGTAGATATTTCCATGTTCATACAGATTGCGGTGTAGTTATTTCCATGTTCATACAGATAGCGGTGTAGATATTTCCATGTTTATACTGATAGTGGTGAAGATGTATGCATGTTTACACAGATAGCGGTGTAGATATTTACATGTTCATACCGATAGCGGTGTAGATATTTCCATGTTCATCCAGATAGCTGTGTAGATATATCCATGTTCATACAGATTGCTGTGTAGATGTTTCCATGTTCATACAGATAGTGGTGCTGATATTTCCATGTTTATACAGGCAGCGGTGTAGATATTTCCATGTTTATACAGATAGCTGTTTAGATATTTCTTTCTTAATACAGATGGCGGTGTAGATATTTATATGTTCATAAAGATGGCGGTGTAGATATTTCCATGTTTATACAGATAGCAGTGTAGATATCTCCATCTTAATACAGATGGCGGTGTAGATATTTATATGTTCATACAGATGGTGGTGCAGATATTTCCATGTTCATACAGATGGCGGTGTAGATATTTCCATGTTCATACAGATATCGGTGTAGTTATTTCCATGTGTAAAGAGATAGCAGTGCAGATATTTAAATGTATATGCAGATAGCAGTGTAGATATTTCCATTTTCATGCAGATAGCGGTGTAGATATTTCCATGTTCAAACAGATAGCAGTGTAGATATTTCCATGTTCATCCAGATGGTTGTGTAGATATATCCATGTTCATACAGATAGCGGTGTATATATTTCCATGTTCATACAGATAGCGGTGTAGATATTTCCATGTTCATACAGATAACGGTGTAGCTATTTCCATGTTCATAGAGATAGCAGTGTAGATATTTCCATGTTCATACAGATAGCGGTGTAGATATCTCCATTTTCATACAGAGAGCGGTGCTGATATTTCCATGTTTATACAGGCAGCGGTGTAGATATTTCCATGTTTATACAGATAGCGGTGTAGATATCTCCTTCTTAATACAGATGGCGGTGTAGATATTTATATGTTCATACAGATGGCGGTGCAGATATTTCCATGTTCATACAGATGGCGGTGTAGATATTTCCATGTTTATAGATATAGCGGTGTAGTTATTTCCATGTGTAAAGAGATAGCTGTGTAGATATTTCCATGTATATGCAGATAGCTTTGTAGATATTTCCATTTTCATGCAGATAGCGGTGTAGATATTTACATGTTCAAACAGATAGCGGTGTAGATATTTCCATGTTCATTCAGATAGCTTGTAGATATTTCCTTGTTCATACTGATAGCCGTGTAGATATTTCCATGTTCAAACAGACAGCGGTGTAGATATTTCCATGTTCATACAGATAGCGGTGCAGATATTTCCATGTTCATACAGATAGCGGTGTAGATATTTCCATGTTTATACAGATAGCGGTGAAGATGTATGCATGTTTACACAGATAGCGGTGTAGATATTTCCATGTTCATCCAGATGGCTGTGTAGATATATCCATGTTCATACAGATAGCGGTGTAGATATTTCCATGTTCATACAGATAGCGGTGTAGATATTTCCATGTTCATACAGATAGAGGTGCTGACATTTCCATGTTTATACAGGTAGCGGTGTAGATATTTCCATGTTTATACAGATAGCGGTGAAGATGTTTGCATGTTTACACAGATAGTGGTGTAGATATTTCCATTTTCATGCAGATAGCGGTGTAGGTATTTCCATGTTCAAACAGATAGCGGTGAAGATATTTCCATGTTCAGACAGATAGCGGTGCAGATATTTCCATGTTCATACAGATAGCGGTGTAGATATTTCCATGTTTATACAGATAGCGGTGAAGATGTATGCATGTTTACACAGATAGCGGTGTAGATATTTCCATGTTCATACAGATAGCGGTGTAGATATTTCCATGTTCATCTAGATGGCTGGGTAGATATATCCATGTTCATACAGATAGTGGTGTAGATATTTCCATGTTCTTACAGATAGCGGTGCTGATATTTCCATGTTTATACAGGCAGCGGTGTAGCTATTTCGATGTTCCTACATATTGCGGTGTAGATATTTCCATGTTCATACAGATAGCGGTGTAGATATTTCCATGTTCATACAGATAGCGGTGTAGATATTTCCATGTTCATACTGATAGCGGTGCTGATATTTCCTTGTTTATACAGGCAGCGGTGTAGATATTTCCATGTTTATACAGATAGCGGTTTAGATATTTCCTTCTTAATACAGATGGCGGCGTAGATATTTATATGCTCATACAGATGGCGGTGTAGATATTTCCATGTTTATACAGATAGCAGTGTAGATATCTCCATCTTAATACAGATGGCGGTGTAGATATTTATATGTTCATACAGATGGCGGTGCAGATATTTCCATGTTCATACAGATAGCAGTGTAGTTATTTCCATGTGTAAAGAGATAGCTGTGTAGATATTTCCATTTTCATGCAGGTAGCGGTGTATATATTTCCATCTTCAAACAGATAGCGGTGTGGATATTTCCATGTTCATACAGATAGCGGTGTAGATATTTCCATGTTTATTCAGATAGCGGTGAAGATGTATGCATGTTTACACAGATAGCGGTGTAGATATTTCCATGTTCGTCCAGATGGCTGTGTAGATATATCCATGTTCATACAGATAGCGGTGTAGCTATTTCCATGTTCATACAGATAGCGGTGTAGATATTTCCATGTTCATTCAGATAGCGGTTCTGATATTTCCATGTTCATACAGATGACTTTGTAGATATATCCATGTTCATACAGATGGCGGTAAAGATATTTCCATGTTCATACAGATAGCGCTGTAGATATATCCATGTTCATACAGATAGCGGTGTAGATATTTCCATGTTCATACCGATAGCGGTGCTGATATTTCCATGTTTATACAGGTAGCCGTGTAGATATTTCCATGTTTATGCAGATAGCTGTGTAGATATTTAAATGTTTATACAGATAGCGGTGTAGATATTTCCATCTTTATACTGATAGCGGTGTAGATATCTCCTTCTTAATACAGATGGCGGTGTAGATATTTATATGTTCATACAGATGGCGGTGCAGATATTTCCATGTTCATACAGATGGCGGTGTAGATATTTCCATGTTTATAGAGATAGCGGAGTAGATATTTCCATGTTTATACAGATAGCAGTGGAGATATCTCTATCTAAATACAGATGGCGGTGTAGATATTTATATTTTCATACAGATGGCGGTGTAGATATTTATATGTTCGTACAGATGGCGGTGTAGATATTTTCATGTTTATACAGATAGCAGTGTAGGTATCTCCATCTTAATACAGATGGCGGTGTAGATATTTATATGTTCATACAGATGGCGGTGCAGATAATTCCATGTTCATACAGATGGCGGTGTACATATTTCCATGTTCATACAGATAGCGGTTTAGTTATTTCCATGTGTAAAGAGATAGCTGTGTAGATATTTAAATGTATATGCAGATAGCAGTGTAGATATTTCCATTTTCATGCAGATAGCGGTGTAGATATTTCCATGTTCAAACAGATAGCGGTGTAGATATTTCCATGTTCATACAGATACCGGTGTAGATATTTCCATGTTCATAGAGATAGCGGTGTAGATATTTCCATGTTCATACAGATAGCGGTGCTGATATTTCCATGTTTGTACAGGTAGTGGTGTAGATATTTCCATGTTCAAACAGATAGCGGTGTAGATATTTCCATGTTCATACAGATAGCGGTGTAGATATTTCCATGTTCATACAGATAGCGGTTTAGATACTTCCATGTTCATACAGATAGAGGGGCTGATATTTCAATGTTCATACAGATAGCGGTGCTGATATTTCCATGTTTATACAGATAGCTGTGTAGATATTTCCATGTTTATACAGATAGCGGTGTAGATATTTCCATGTTTATACAGATAGCAGTGTAGGTATCTCCATCTTAATACAGATGGCGGTGTAGATATTTATGTGTTCATACAGATGGCGGTGCAGATATTTCCATGTTCATACAGATAGCGGTGTAGTTATTTCCATGTGTAAAGAGATAGCTTTGTAGATATTTCCATGTATATGCAGATAGCTGTGTAGATATTTCTATTTTCATGCAGTTACCGGTTTAGATATTTCCTTGTTCGTACAGTTAGCGGTGTAGATATTTCCATGTTCATACAGATAGCCTTGTAGACATTTCCATGTTTATACAGATAGCGGTGAAGATGTATGCATGTTTACACAGATAGCGGTGTAGATATTTCCATTTTCATACAGATAGCGGTGTAGATATTTCAATGTTCATACAGATAGCGGTTTAGATATTTCCTTCTTAATACAGATGGCGGTGTAGATATTTATATGTTCATACAGATGGCGGTGCAGATATTTCCATGTTCATACAGATGGCGGTGTAGATATTTCCATGTTTATAGAGATAGCGGTGTAGTTATTTCCATGTATTAAGAGATAGCTGTGTAGATATTTCCATATATTTGCAGATAGCTGTGTAGATATTTCCATTTTCATGCAGACAGCGGTGTAGATATTTCCATGTTCAAACAGATAGCGGTGTAGATATTTCCATGTTCATACAGATAATGGTGTAGATATTTCCATGTTCAAACAGATAGCGGTGTAGATATTTCCATGTTCATACAGATGGCGGTGTAGATATTTCCATGTTCATACAGATGGCGGTGCTGATATTTCCATGTTTATACAGGTAGTGGTGTAGATATTTCCATGTTTATACAGATAGCGGTGTAGATATTTCCATGTATATACAGATAGTGGTGTAGATAATTCCATGTTTATACAGATAGCAGTGTAGATATCTCCATCTTAATACAGATGGCGGTGTAGATATTTATATGTTCATACAGATGGCGGTGCAGATATTTCCATGTTCATACAGATAGCGGTGTAGTTATTTCCATGTGTAAAGAGATAGCTGTGTAGATATTTAAATGTATATGCAGATTGCAGTGTAGATATTTCCATTTTCATGTAGATAGCGGTGTAGATATTTCCATGTTCAAACAGATAGCGGTGTAGATATTTCCATGTTCATACAGATATCGGTGTAGATATTTCCATGTTCATACAGATAGCGGTGTAGATATTTCCATGTTTATAGAGATAGCGGTGTAGGTATCTCCACCTTAATACAGATGGCGGTGTAGATATTTATGTGTTCATACAGATGGCGGTGCAGATGTTTCCATGTTCATACAGATAGCGGTGTAGTTATTTCCATGTGTAAAGAGATAGCTGTGTAGATATTTCCATGTATATGCAGATAGCTGTGTAGATATTTCTATTTTCATGCAGATAGCGGTTTAGATATTTCCATGTTCGTACAGATAGCGGTGTAGATATTTCCATGTTCATACAGATAGCCTTGTAGATATTTCCATGTTTATACAGATAGCGGTGAAGATGTATGCATGTTTACACAGATAGCGGTGTAGATATTTCCATGTTCATACAGATAGCGGTGTAGATATTTCAATGTTCATACAGATAGCGGTTTAGATATTTCCTTCTTAATACAGATGGCGGTGTAGATATTTATATGTTCATACAGATGGCGGTGCAGATATTTCCATGTTCATACAGATGGAGGTGTAGATATTTGCATGTTTATAGAGATAGCGGTGTAGTTATTTCCATGTGTTAAGAGATAGCTGTGTAGATATTTCCATGTATTTGCAGATAGCTGTGTAGATATTTCGATTTTCATGCAGACAGCGGTGTAGATATTTCCATGTTCAAACAGATAGCGGTGTAGATATTTCCATGTTCATACAGATAACGGTGTAGATATTTCCATGTTCATACAGATAGCAGTGTAGATATTTCCATGTTCATACAGATGGCGGTGTAGATATTTCCATGTTCATACAGATAGCGGTGCTGATATTTCCATGTTTATACAGGTAGTGGTGTAGATATTTCCATGTTTATACAGATAGCGTTGTAGATATTTCCATGTTTATACAGATAGCGGTGTAGATAATTCCATGTTTATACAGATAGCAGTGTAGATATCTCCATCTTAATACAGATGGCAGTGTAGATATTTATATGTTCATGCAGATGGCGGTGCAGATATTTCCATGTTCATACAGATAGCGGTGCAGTTATTTCCATGTGTAAAGAGATAGCTGTGTAGATATTTAAATGTATATGTAGATAGCAGTGTAGATATTTCCATTTTCATGCAGATAGCGGTGTAGATATTTCCATGTTCAAACAGATAGCGGTGTATATATTTCCATGTTCATACAGATATCGGTGTAGATATTTCCATGTTCATACAGATAGCGGTGTAGATATTTCCATGTTTATACAGAAAGAGGTGAAGATCTATGCATGTTTACAGAGATAGCGGTGTAGATATTTCCATGTTCATCCAGATGGCTGTGTAGATATATCCATGTTCATACAGATAGCGGTGTAGCTATTTCCATGTTCATACAGATAGCGGTGTAGATATTTCCATGTTCATACAGATAGCGGTGTAGATATTTCCATGTTCATACAGATAGCGGTGCTGATATTTCCTTGTTTATACAGGCAGCGGTGTAGATATTTCCATGTTTATACAGATAGCGGTTTAGATATTTCCTTCTTAATACAGATGTCGGCGTAGATATTTATATGCTCATACAGGTGACGGTGTAGATATTTCCATGTTTATACAGATAGCAGTGTAGATATCTCCATCTTAATACAGATGGCGGTGTATATATTTATATGTTCATACAGATGGCGGTGCAGATATTTCCATGTACATACAGATGGCGGTGTAGATATTTCCATGTTCATACAGATAGCAGTGTAGTTATTTCCATGTGTAAAGAGATAGCTGTGTAGATATTTCCATTTTCATGCAGGTAGCGGTGTATATATTTCCATCTTCAAACAGATACCGGTGTGGATATTTCCATGTTCATACAGATAGCGGTGTAGATATTTCCATGTTTATTCAGATAGCGGTGAAGATGTATGCATGTTTACACAGATAGCGGTGTAGATATTTCCATGTTCGTCCAGATGGCTGTGTAGATATATCCATGTTCATACAGATAGCGGTGTAGCTATTTCCATGTTCATACAGATAGCGGTGTAGATATTTCCATGTTCATTCAGATAGCGGTTCTGATATTTCCATGTTCATACAGATGACTTTGTAGATATATCCATGTTCATACAGATGGCGGTAAAGTTATTTCCATGTTCATACAGATAGCGGTGTAAATATTTACATGTTCATACAGATTGCGGTGTAGATATTTCCATGTTCGTACAGATGGCAGTGTAGATATTTCCATGTTCATACAGGTGGCGGTGTAGATATTTCCATGTTTATACAGATAGCAGTGTAGTTATTTCCATGTTTACAGAGATAGCAGTGTAGATTTTTCCTTTGATATACAGATAGCTGTGTAGATATTTGCATGTTCATACAGATAGCGGTGTAGATATATCCATGTTCATACAGATAGCGGTGTAGATATTTCCATGTTCATACCGATAGCGGTGCTGATATTTCCATGTTTATACAGGTAGCCGTGTAGATATTTCCATGTTTATGCAGATAGCTGTGTAGATATTTCCATGTTTATACAGATAGCGGTGTAGATATTTCCATCTTTATACTGATAGCGGTGTAGATATCTCCTTCTTAATACAGATGGCGGTGTAGATATTTATATGTTCATACAGATGGCGGTGCAGATATTTCCATGTTGATACAGATGGCGGTGTAGATATTTCCATGTTTATAGAGATAGCGGAGTAGATATTTCCATGTTTATACAGATGGCAGTGGAGATATCTCTATCTAAATACAGATGGCGGTGTAGATATTTATATTTTCATACAGATGGTGGTGTAGATATTTATATGTTCATACAGATGGCGGTGTAGATATTTCCATGTTTATACAGACAGCAGTGTAGGTATCTCCATCTTAATACAGATGGCGGTGTAGATATTTATATGTTCATACAGATGGCGGTGCAGATATTTCCATGTTCATACAGATGGCGGTGTAGATATTTCCATGTTCATACAGATAGTGGTTTAGTTATTTCCATGTGTAAAGAGATAGCTGTGTAGATATTTAAATGTATATGCAGATAGCAGTGTACATATTTCCATTTTCATGCAGATAGCGGTGTAGATATTTCCATGTTCAAACAGATAGCGGTGTAGATATTTCCATGTTCATACAGATACCGGTGTAGATATTTCCATGTTCATAGAGATAGCGGTGTAGATATTTCCATGTTCATACAGATAGCGGTGCTGATATTTCCATGTATGTACAGGTAGCGGTGTAGATATTTCCATGTTTATACAGATTGCGGTGTAGATATTTCCATGTTTATACAGATAGCGGTGTAGATATTTCCAAGTTTATACAGATAGAGGTGTAGACATCTCCATCTTAATATAGATGGCGGTGCAGATATTTAAATGTTCATACAGATGGCGGTGCAGATATTTCCATGTTCATACAGATGGCGGTGTAGCTATTTCCATGTTTATAGAGATAGCGCTGTACTTATTTCCATGTGTAAAGAGATAGCTTTGTAGATATTTCCATGTATATGCAGATAGCTGTGTAGATATTTCCATTTTCATGCAGATAGCCGTGTAGATATTTCCATGTTCAAACAGATAGCGGTGTAGATATTTCCATGTTCATACAGATAGCAGTGTAGATATTTCCATGGTTTTACAGTTAGCGGTGAAGGTGTATGCATGTTTACACAGATAGCGGTGTAGATATTTCCATGTTCATACAGATAGCGGTGTAGATATTTCCATGTTCATCCAGATGGCTGTGTAGATATATCCATGTTCATACAGATGGCGGTGAAGATATTTCCATGTTCATACAGATAGCGGTGTAGTTATTTCCATGTGTAAAGAGATAGCTGTGTAGATATTTCCATGTATATGCAGATAGCTGTGTATATATTTCCATTTTCATGCAGATAGCGGTTTAGATATTTCCATGTTTAAACAGATAGCGGTGTAGATATTTCCGTGTTCATACAGATAGCGGTGTAGATATCTCCATGTTCAAACAGATAGCGGTGTAGATATTTCCATGTTCATACAGATAGCGGTGTAGATATTTCCATGTTCATACAGATAGTGGTGTAGATACTTCCATGTTCATACAGATAGAGGGGCTGATATTTCCATGTTCATACAGATAGCGGTGCTGATATTTCCATGTTTATACAGATAGCGGTGTAGATATTTCCATGTTTATACAGATAGCGGCGCAGATATTTCCATGTTTATACAGATAGCGGTGTAGGTATCTCCATCTTAATACAGATGGCGGTGTAGATATTTATGTGTTCATACAGATGGCGGTGCAGATATTTCCATGTTCATACTGATAGCGGTGTAGTTATTTCCATGTGTAAAGAGATAGCTGTGTAGATATTTCCATGTATATGCAGTTAGCTGTGTAGATATTTCTATTTTCATGCAGATAGCGGTTTAGATATTTCCATGTTCGTACAGATAGCGGTGTAGATATTTCCATGTTCATACAGATAGCCTTGTAGACATTTCCATGTTTATACAGATAGCGGTGAAGATGTATGCATGTTTACACAGATAGCGGTGTAGATATTTCCATGTTCATACAGATAGCGGTGTAGATATTTCAATGTTCATACAGATAGCGGTTTAGATATTTCCTTCTTAATACAGATGGCGGTGTAGATATTTATATGTTCATACAGATGGCGGTGCAGATATTTCCATGTTCATACAGATGGCGGTGTAGATATTTCCATGTTTATAGAGATAGCGGTGTAGTTATTTCCATGTATTAAGAGATAGCTGTGTAGATATTTCCATGTATTTGCAGATAGCTGTGTAGATATTTCCATTTTCATGCAGACAGCGGTGTAGATATTTCCATGTTCAAACAGATAGCTGTGTAGATATTTCCATGTTCATACAGATAGCGGTGTAGATATTTCCATTTTCATGCAGATAGCGGTGTAGATATTTCCATGTTCAAACAGATAGCGGTGTAGATATTTCCATGTTCATACAGATATCGGTGTAGATATTTCCATTTTCATGCAGATAGCGGTGTAGATATTTCCATGTTTATAGAGATAGCGGTGTAGGTATCTCCATCTTAATACAGTTGGCGGTGTAGATATTTATGTGTTCATACAGATGGCGGTGCAGATATTTCCAGGTTCATACAGACAGCGGTGTAGTTATTTCCATGTGTAAAGAGATAGCTGTGTAGATATTTCCATGTATATGCAGATAGCTGTGTAGATATTTCTATTTTCATGCAGATAGCGGTTTAGATATTTCCATGTTCGTACAGATAGCGGTGTAGATATTTCCATGTTCATACAGATAGCCTTGTAGACATTTCCATGTTTATACAGATAGCGGTGAAGATGTATGCATGTTTACACAGATAGCGGTGTAGATATTTCCATGTTCATCCAGATGGCTGTGTAGATATATCCATGTTCATACAGATAGCGGTGAAGATATTTCCATGTTCATACAGATAGCGGTGTAGCTATTTCCATGTTCATACAGATTGCGGTGTAGATATTTCCATGTTTATACAGATAGCGGTGAAGATGTATGCATGTTTACACAGATAGCGGTGTAGATATTTCCATGTTCATACAGATAGTGGTGTAGCTATTTCCATGTTCATACAGATAGCGGTGTAGATATTTCCATGTTCGTACAGATAGCGGTGTAGATATTTCCATGTTCCTATAGATAGCGGTGCTGATATTTCCATGTTTATACAGGTAGCGGTGTAGAAATTTCCATGTTTATACAGATAGCGGTGAAGATGTATGCATGTTTACACAGATAGCGGTGTGGATTTTTCCATGTTCATCCAGAGGGCTGTGTAGATATATCCATGGTCATACAGATAGCGGTGTAGATATTCCCATGTTCATACGGATAGCGGAGTAGATATTTCCATGTTCATACAGATAGCGGTGCTGATATTTCCATGGTTATACAGGTAGCGGTGTAGATATTTCCATGTTTATACAGATAGCAGTGTAGATATTTCCATGTTTATACAGATAGCGGTGAAGATATCTCCATCTTAATGCAGATGGCGGTGTAGATATTTATATGTTCATACAGATGGCGGTGCAGATATTTCCATGTTCATACAGATGGCGGTGTAGATATTTCCGTGTTCATACAGATAGCGGTGTAGTTATTTCCATGTGTAAAGAGATAGCTGTGTAGATATTTCCATGTATATGCAGATAGCAGTGTAGATATTTCCATTTTCATTCAGATAGCGGTGTAGATATTTCCATGTTCAAACAGACAGCGGTGTAGATATTTCCATGTTCATACAGATATCGGTGTAGATATTTCCATGTTCATACAGATAGCGGTGTAGATATTTCCATGTTTATAGAGATAGCGGTGTAGGTATCTCCACCTTAATACAGATGGCGGTGTAGATATTTATGTGTTCATACAGATGGCGGTGCAGATGTTTCCATGTTCATACAGATAGCGGTGTAGTTATTTCCATGTGTAAAGAGATAGCTGTGTAGATATTTCCATGTGTATGCAGATAGCTGTGTAGATATTTCTATTTTCATGCAGATAGCGGTTTAGATATTTCCATGTTCGTACAGATAGCGGTGTAGATATTTCCATGTTCATACAGATAGCCTTGTAGATATTTCCATGTTTATACAGATAGCGGTGAAGATGTATGCATGTTTACACAGATAGCGGTGTAGATATTTCCATGTTCATACAGATAGCGGTGTAGATATTTCAATGTTCATACAGATAGCGGTTTAGATATTTCCTTCTTAATACAGATGGCGGTGTAGATATTTATATGTTCATACAGATGGCGGTGCAGATATTTCCATGTTCATACAGATGGAGGTGTAGATATTTGCATGTTTATAGAGATAGCGGTGTAGTTATTTCCATGTGTTAAGAGATAGCTGTGTAGATATTTCCATGTATTTGCAGATAGCTGTGTAGATATTTCGATTTTCATGCAGACAGCGGTGTAGATATTTCCATGTTCAAACAGATAGCGGTGTAGATATTTCCATGTTCATACAGATAACGGTGTAGATATTTCCATGTTCATACAGATAGCAGTGTAGATATTTCCATGTTCATACAGATGGCGGTGTAGATATTTCCATGTTCATACAGATAGCGGTGCTGATATTTCCATGTTTATACAGGTAGTGGTGTAGATATTTCCATGTTTATACAGATAGCGGTGTAGATATTTCCATGTTTATACAGATAGCGGTGTAGATAATTCCATGTTTATACAGATAGCAGTGTAGATATCTCCATCTTAATACAGATGGCAGTGTAGATATTTATATGTTCATGCAGCTGGCGGTGCAGATATTTCCATGTTCATACAGATAGCGGTGCAGTTATTTCCATGTGTAAAGAGATAGCTGTGTAGATATTTAAATGTATATGTAGATAGCAGTGTAGATATTTCCATTTTCATGCAGATAGCGGTGTAGATATTTCCATGTTCAAACAGATAGCGGTGTATATATTTCCATGTTCATACAGATATCGGTGTAGATATTTCCATGTTCATACAGATAGCGGTGTAGATATTTCCATGTTTATACAGAAAGAGGTGAAGATCTATGCATGTTTACAGAGATAGCGGTGTAGATATTTCCATGTTCATCCAGATGGCTGTGTAGATATATCCATGTTCATACAGATAGCGGTGTAGCTATTTCCATGTTCATACAGATAGCGGTGTAGATATTTCCATGTTCATACAGATAGCGGTGTAGATATTTCCATGTTCATACAGATAGCGGTGCTGTTATTTCCTTGTTTATACAGGCAGCGGTGTAGATATTTCCATGTTTATACAGATAGCGGTTTAGATATTTCCTTCTTAATACAGATGGCGGCGTAGATATTTATATGCTCATACAGGTGACGGTGTAGATATTTCCATGTTTATACAGATAGCAGTGTAGATATCTCCATCTTAATACAGATGGCGGTGTATATATTTATATGTTCATACAGATGGCGGTGCAGATATTTCCATGTACATACAGATGGCGGTGTAGATATTTCCATGTTCATACAGATAGCAGTGTAGTTATTTCCATGTGTAAAGAGATAGCTGTGTAGATATTTCCATTTTCATGCAGGTAGCGGTGTATATATTTCCATCTTCAAACAGATACCGGTGTGGATATTTCCATGTTCATACAGATAGCGTTGTAGATATTTCCATGTTTATTCAGATAGCGGTGAAGATGTATGCATGTTTACACAGATAGCGGTGTAGATATTTCCATGTTCGTCCAGATGGCTGTGTAGATATATCCATGTTCATACAGATAGCGGTGTAGCTATTTCCATGTTCATACAGATAGCGGTGTAGATATTTCCATGTTCATTCAGATAGCGGTTCTGATATTTCCATGTTCATACAGATGACTTTGTAGATATATCCATGTTCATACAGATGGCGGTAAAGATATTTCCATGTTCATACAGATAGCGGTGTAGATATATCCATGTTCATACAGATAGCGGTGTAGATATTTACATGTTCATACCGATAGCGGTGCTGATATTTCCATGTTTATACAGGTAGCCGTGTAGATATTTCCATGTTTATGCAGATAGCTGTGTAGATATTTCCATGTTTATACAGATAGCGGTGTAGATATTTCCATCTTTATACTGATAGCGGTGTAGATATCTCCTTCTTAATACAGATGGCGGTGTAGATATTTATATGTTCATACAGATGGCGGTGCAGATATTTCCATGTTCATACAGATGGCGGTGTAGATATTTCCATGTTTATAGAGATAGCGGAGTAGATATTTCCATGTTTATACAGATGGCAGTGGAGATATCTCTATCTAAATACAGATGGCGGTGTAGATATTTATATTTTCATACAGATGGCGGTGTAGATATTTATATGTTCATACAGATGGCGGTGTAGATATTTCCATGTTTATACAGACAGCAGTGTAGGTATCTCCATCTTAATACAGATGGCGGTGTAGATATTTATATGTTCATACAGATGGCGGTGCAGATATTTCCATGTTCATACAGATGGCGGTGTAGATATTTCCATGTTCATACAGATAGTGGTTTAGTTATTTCCATGTGTAAAGAGATAGCTGTGTAGATATTTACATGTATATGCAGATAGCAGTGTACATATTTCCATTTTCATGCAGATAGCGGTGTAGATATTTCCATGTTCAAACAGATAGCGGTGTAGATATTTCCATGTTCATACAGATACCGGTGTAGATATTTCCATGTTCATAGAGATAGCGGTGTAGATATTTCCATGTTCATACAGATAGCGGTGCTGATATTTCCATGTATGTACAGGTAGCGGTGTAGATATTTCCATGTTTATACAGATTGCGGTGTAGATATTTCCATGTTTATACAGATAGCGGTGTAGATATTTCCAAGTTTATACAGATAGAGGTGTAGACATCTCCATCTTAATATAGATGGCGGTGCAGATATTTAAATGTTCATACAGATGGCGGTGCAGATATTTCCATGTTCATACAGATGGCGGTGTAGCTATTTCCATGTTTATAGAGATAGCGCTGTACTTATTTCCATGTGTAAAGAGATAGCTTTGTAGATATTTCCATGTATATGCAGATAGCTGTGTAGATATTTCCATTTTCATGCAGATAGCCGTGTAGATATTTCCATGTTCAAACAGATAGCGGTGTAGATATTTCCATGTTCATACAGATAGCAGTG
Source organism: Gorilla gorilla gorilla (assembly GCF_029281585.2). Classification (NCBI taxonomy): domain Eukaryota; kingdom Metazoa; phylum Chordata; class Mammalia; order Primates; family Hominidae; genus Gorilla; species Gorilla gorilla. Next base: position 4,564,428 of record NC_073244.2, on the reverse strand, counting down.
TAGATATTTCCATGTTTTTACAGTTAGCGGTGAAGGTGTATGCATGTTTACACAGATAGCGGTGTAGATATTTCCATGTTCATACAGATAGCGGTGTAGATATTTCCATGTTCATCCAGATGGCTGTGTAGATATATCCATGTTCATACAGATGGCGGTGAAGATATTTCCATGTTCATACAGATAGCGGTGTAGTTATTTCCATGTGTAAAGAGGTAGCTGTGTAGATATTTCCATGTATATGCAGATAGCTGTGTATATATTTCCATTTTCATGCAGATAGCGGTTTAGATATTTCCATGTTTAAACAGATAGCGGTGTAGATATTTCCGTGTTCATACAGATAGCGGTGTAGATATCTCCATGTTCAAACAGATAGCGGTGTAGATATTTCCATGTTCATACAGATAGCGGTGTAGATATTTCCATGTTCATACAGATAGCGGTGTAGATACTTCCATGTTCATACAGATAGAGGGGCTGATATTTCCATGTTCATACAGATAGCGGTGCTGATATTTCCATGTTTATACAGATAGCGGTGTAGATATTTCCATGTGTATACAGATAGCGGCGCAGATATTTCCATGTTTATACAGATAGCGGTGTAGGTATCTCCATCTTAATACAGATGGCGGTGTAGATATTTATGTGTTCATACAGATGGCGGTGCAGATATTTCCATGTTCATACAGATAGCGGTGTAGTTATTTCCATGTGTAAAGAGATAGCTGTGTAGATATTTCCATGTATATGCAGTTAGCTGTGTAGATATTTCTATTTTCATGCAGATAGCGGTTTAGATATTTCCATGTTCGTACAGATAGCGGTGTAGATATTTCCATGTTCATACAGATAGCCTTGTAGACATTTCCATGTTTATACAGATAGCGGTGAAGATGTATGCATGTTTACACAGATAGCGGTGTAGATATTTCCATGTTCATACAGATAGCGGTGTAGATATTTCAATGTTCATACAGATAGCGGTTTAGATATTTCCTTCTTAATACAGATGGCGGTGTAGATATTTATATGTTCATACAGATGGCGGTGCAGATATTTCCATGTTCATACAGATGGCGGTGTAGATATTTCCATGTTTATAGAGATAGCGGTGTAGTTATTTCCATGTATTAAGAGATAGCTGTGTAGATATTTCCATGTATTTGCAGATAGCTGTGTAGATATTTCCATTTTCATGCAGACAGCGGTGTAGATATTTCCATGTTCAAACAGATAGCTGTGTAGATATTTCCATGTTCATACAGATAGCGGTGTAGATATTTCCATTTTCATGCAGATAGCGGTGTAGATATTTCCATGTTCAACCAGATAGCGGTGTAGATATTTCCATGTTCATACAGATATCGGTGTAGATATTTCCATTTTCATGCAGATAGCGGTGTAGATATTTCCATGTTTATAGAGATAGCGGTGTAGGTATCTCCATCTTAATACAGTTGGCGGTGTAGATATTTATGTGTTCATACAGATGGCGGTGCAGATATTTCCATGTTCATACAGATAGCGGTGTAGTTATTTCCATGTGTAAAGAGATAGCTGTGTAGATATTTCCATGTATATGCAGATAGCTGTGTAGATATTTCTATTTTCATGCAGATAGCGGTTTAGATATTTCCATGTTCGTACAGATAGCGGTGTAGATATTTCCATGTTCATACAGATAGCCTTGTAGACATTTCCATGTTTATACAGATAGCGGTGAAGATGTATGCATGTTTACACAGATAGCGGTGTAGATATTTCCATGTTCATCCAGATGGCTGTGTAGATATATCCATGTTCATACAGATAACGGTGAAGATATTTCCATGTTCATACAGATAGCGGTGTAGCTATTTCCATGTTCATACAGATTGCGGTGTAGATATTTCCATGTTTATACAGATAGCGGTGAAGATGTATGCATGTTTACACAGATAGCGGTGTAGATATTTCCATGTTCATACAGATAGTGGTGTAGCTATTTCCATGTTCATACAGATAGCGGTGTAGATATTTCCATGTTCGTACAGATAGCGGTGTAGATATTTCCATGTTCCTATAGATAGCGGTGCTGATATTTCCATGTTTATACAGGTAGCGGTGTAGAAATTTCCATGTTTATACAGATAGCGGTGAAGATGTATGCATGTTTACACAGATAGCGGTGAGGATTTTTCCATGTTCATCCAGAGGGCTGTGTAGATATATCCATGGTCATACAGATAGCGGTGTAGATATTCCCATGTTCATACAGATAGCGGAGTAGATATTTCCATGTTCATACAGATAGCGGTGCTGATATTTCCATGTTTATACAGGTAGCGGTGTAGATATTTCCATGTTTATACAGATAGCAGTGTAGATATTTCCATGTTTATACAGATAGCGGTGAAGATATCTCCATCTTAATGCAGATGGCGGTGTAGATATTTATATGTTCATACAGATGGCGGTGCAGATATTTCCATGTTCATACAGATGGCGGTGTAGATATTTCCGTGTTCATACAGATAGCGGTGTAGTTATTTCCATGTGTAAAGAGATAGCTGTGTAGATATTTCCATGTATATGCAGATAGCAGTGTAGATATTTCCATTTTCATTCAGATAGCGGTGTAGATATTTCCATGTTCAAACAGACAGCGGTGTAGATATTTCCATGTTCATACAGATAGCGGTGCAGATATTTCCATGTTCATACAGATAGCGGTGTAGATATTTCCATGTTTATACAGATAGCGGTGAAGATGTATGCATGTTTACACAGATAGCGGTGTAGATATTTCAATGTTCATCCAGATGGCTGTGTAGATATATCCATGTTCGTACAGATAGTGGTGTAGGTATTTCCATGTTCATACAGATAGCGGTGTAGCTATTTCCATGTTCATACAGATATCGGTGTAGATATTTCCATGTTTGTACAGATAGCGGTGAAGATGTATGCATGTTTACACAGATAGCGGTGTAGATATTTCCATGTTCATACAAATAGCAGTGTAGATATTTCCATGTTCATCCAGATGGCTGTGGAGATATATCCATGTTCATACAGATAGCGGTGTAGATATTTCCATGTTCATACAGATAGTGGTGTAGATATTTCCATGTTCATACAGATATCGGTGTAGCTATTTCCATGTTCATACAGATAGCGGTGTAGATATTTCCATGTTCATCCAGAGGGCTGTGTAGATATATCCATGTTCATACAGATAGCGTTGTAGATATTTCCATGTTTATACAGATAGCGGTGAAGATGTATGCATGTTTACACAGATAGCTGTGTAGATATTTCCATGTTCATACAGATAGCGGTGTAGATATTTCAATGTTCATACAGATAGCGGTTTAGATATTTCCTACTTAATACTGATGGCGGTGTAGATATTTATATGTCCATACAGATGGTGGTGCAGATATTTCCATGTTCATACAGATGGCGGTGTAGACATTTCCATGTTTATAGATATAGCGGAGTACTTATTTCCATGTGTTAAGAGATAGCTGTGTAGATATTTCCATGTGTATGCAGATAGCTGTGTAGATATTTCCATTTTCATGCAGACAGCGGTGTAGATATTTCCATGTTCAAACAGATAGCGGTGTAGATATTTCCATGTTCATACAGATAGCGGTGTAGATATTTCCATGTTCATACAGATAGCGGTGTAGATATTTCCATGTTCATACAGATAGCGGTGTAGATATTTCCATGTTCATACAGATATCGGTGCTGATATTTCCATGTTTATACAGGTAGTGGTGTAGATATTTCCATGTTTATACAGATAGCGGTGTAGATATTTCCATGTTTATACAGATAGCGGTGTAGATGTTTCCATGTTTATACAGATAGCAGTGTAGAAATCTCCATCTTAATACAGATGGCGGTGTAGATATTTATATGTTCATACAGATGGCGGTGCAGATATTTCCATGTTCATACAGATGGCGGTGTACATATTTCCATGTTCATACAGATAGCGGTGTAGTTATTTCCATGTGTAAAGAGATAGCTGTGTAGATATTTAAATGTATATGCAGATAGCAGTGTAGATATTTCCATTTTCATGCAGATAGCGGTGTAGATATTTCCATGTTCAAACAGATAGCGGTGTAGATATTTCCATGTTCATACAGATAGCGGTGTAGATATTTCCATGTTTATACAGATAGCTGTGAAGATGTATGCATGTTTACACAGATAGCGGTGTAGATATTTCCATCTTCATCCAGATGGCTGTGTAGATATATCCATGTTCACACAGATAGCGGTGTAGCTATTTCCATGTTCATACAGATAGAGGTGTAGATATTTCCATGTTCATACAGATAGCGGTGTAGATATTTCCATGTTCATACAGATAGCGGTGCTGATATTTCCATGTTTATACAGGCAGCGGTGTAGATATTTCCATGTTTATACAGATAGCGGTTTAGATATTTCCTTCTTAATACAGATGGCGGTGTAGATATTTATATGTTCATACAGATGGCGGTGTAGATATTTCCATGTTTATACAGATAGCAGTGTAGATATCTCCATCTTAATACAGATGGCGGTGTAGATATTTATATGTTCATACAGATGGCGGTGCAGATATTTCCATGTTCATACAGATGGCGGTGTAGATATTTCCATGTTCATACAGATAGCGGTGTAGTTATTTCCATGTGTAAAGAGATAGCTGTGTAGATATTTAAATGTATATGCAGATAGCAGTGTGGATGTTTCCATTTTCATGCAGATAGCGGTGTAGATATTTCCATGTTCAAACAGATAGCGGTGTAGGTATTTCCATGTTCATACAGACAGCGGTGTAGATATTTCCAAGTTCATACAGATAGAGGTGCTGATATTTCCATGTTTATACAGGCAGCGTTGTAGATATTTCCATGTTTATACAGATAGCGGTTTAGATATTTCCTTCTTAATAGAGATGGCGGTGTAGATATTTATATGTTCATACAGATGGCGGTATAGATATTTCCATGTTTATACAGATAGCAGTGTAGATATCTCCATCTTAATACAGATGGCGGTGTAGATATTCATATGTTCATACAGATGGCGGTGCAGATATTTCCATGTTCATACAGATAGCGGTGTAGTTATTTCCATGTGTAAAGAGATAGCTGTGTAGATATTTAAATGTATATGCAGATAGCAGTGTAGATATTTCCATTTTCATGCAGATAGCGGTGTAGATATTTCCATGTTCAAAGAGATAGCGGTGTAGATATTTCCATGTTCATACAGATAGCGGTGTAGATATTTCCATGTTCATACAGATAGCGGTGTAGATATTTCCATGTTTATACAGATAGCGGTGAAGATCTATGCATGTTTACACAGATAGCGGTGTAGATATTTCCATGTTCATCCAGATGGCTCTGTAGATATATCCATGTTCATACAGATAGCGGTGTAGATATTTCCATGTTCATACAGATAGCGGTGTAGATATTTCCATGTTCATCCAGATGGCTGTGTAGATATATCCATGTTCATACAGATAGCGGTGCAGATATTTCGATGTTCATACATATAGTGGTGTAGCTATTTCCATGTTCATACAGATAACGGAGTAGCTATTTCCATGTTCATACAGATAGCAGTGTAGATATTTCCATGTTCATACAGATAGCGGTGTAGATATTTCCATGTTCATACAGATAGCGGTGCTGATATTTCCATGTTTATACAGGCAGCGGTGTAGATATTTCCATGTTTATACAGATAGCGGTTTAGATATTTCCTTCTTAATACAGATGGCGGTGTAGATATTTATATGTTCATACAGATGGCGGTGCAGATATTTCCATGTACATACAGATGGCGGTGTAGATATTTCCATGTTTATAGATATAGCGGTGTAGTTATTTCCATGTTTAAAGAGATAGCTGTGTAGATATTTCCATGTATATGCAGATAGCTTTGTAGATATTTCCATTTTCATGCAGATAGCGGTGTAGATATTTACATGTTCAAACAAATAGCGGTGTAGATATTTCCATGTTCATTCAGATAGCTTTTTAGATACTTCCATGTTCATACAGATAGCGGTGTAGATATTTCCATGTTCATACAGATAGCGGTGTAGATATTTCCATGTTCATAGAGATAGCGGTGCTGATATTTCCATGTTTATGTAGGTAGCGGTGTAGATATTTCCATGTTTATACAGATAGCGGTGTAGATATTTCCATGTTCATACAGATAGCGGTGTAGATATTTCCATCTTAATACAGATAGAGGTGTAGATATTTCCATGTTTAAACAGATTGCGGTGTAGATATTTCCATCTTTATAGAAATTGCGCTGTAGATATTTCCATGTTCATACAGATGGCGGTGTAGATATTTCCATGTTTATATAGATGGCGGTGTAGATATTTCCATCTTAGTACAGATAGCAGTGTAGATATTTCCATCTTTATACAGATGGCGGTGTAGATATTTTCATGTCGATACAGATGGCGGTGTAGGTATTTCCATGTTTATAGAGATAGCGGTGTAGATATTTCCATGTTGATAGAGATAGCGGTGTTGATATTTCCATGTATATACAGATAGCGGTGTAGATATTTCCATGTTTATACAGATAGCGGTGAAGATATTTCAATGTTCATACAGATGGCGTTGTAGATAATTCCATGTTCATACAGATGGTGGTGTAGATATTTCCACGTTTATAGAGATAGCGGTGTAGTTATTTCCATGTTTATAGAGATAGCGTTGTAGATATTTCCATGTTTATACAAATAGCAGTGTAGGTATTTCAATGTTTATAAAGATAGCAGTGTAGATGTTTCAATGTTTATAGAGATAGCGGTGTAGATATTTCCCTGTTTTACAGGTAGCGGTTTAGATATTTCGATGTTTATGCAGATAGCAGTGTAGATATTTCCATGTTTATAGAGATAGAGGTGTAGTTATTTCCATGTTTATACAGATAATGGTGTAGATATTTCCATGTTTATAGAGATAGCGTTGTATATATTTCCATGTATATACAGATAGCGGTGTAGTTATTTCCGTGTTTATACAGATGGCCCTGTAGATATATCCATGTTTATAGAGATGGCGGTGTATTTATTTCCTTGTTTATACAGATAGCGGTGTAGATATTTCCATGTTCATACAGATAGCGCTGTAGATATTTCCATGTTTATAGAGATAGCGGTGTAGATATTTCTATGTTTATACAGATAGCGGTGTAGATATTTCCATGTTTATACAGGTAGCGCTGTAGATATTTCCATATTTGTACAGGTAGCAGTGAAGATATTTCCATATTTATACAGCTAGCGGTGCAGATATGTGAATTCATTAAACCTCTTTTTCTTTATAAATTACCCAGTCTTGGGTATGTCTTTATCAGCAGCATGAAAATTGACTAATACACTCACTGTCCATGAATGATACTCTGTTATCCCATTTGCATTGTTATAAAGAAATACCTGAGGTGGGGTAATTAATAAAGAAATGAGGTTTATTTGGCTTCTTGTTCTGAAGGCTGTACGTGAAGCATAGTACTGGCACCTGCTTCCAGGGAGGGCCTCAGGAACCTTCCAATCATGGTGGAAGGTGAAGGGAAACCAGCATATCACATGGTGAGAGAGGAAGCAAGAGAGACAGGGAGGAGGTGTCAGTCTCTTTTAAACAACCAGATATCGCATGAACTCACAGGGTAAGAACTCATTCATTACCAAGAGGACAGCACCAAGCCATTCAGGAGGCATCTCTCTCCAACATTGGGGATCACATTTTAACGTGAGATTTGAAGGGGACAAACATCCAAACTATGTCAGATACCAAAGCTGACAATGCTTAGGATCTTTAGCTGTTCCAGGTTCTGGGAAAAGGGAGAGAGTTAGCTTCCCTCGTCTATGCTGTGCTACTCCATATTATATTAGTAATTATTGTTCTCTAAAGGTTCTTGAAAGCAAATAAACAAATGCAAGGCAAAACATATGAAATGCAAGGCAAAACATATGAAATGCAAGGCAAATGCGTTAAAAACTTTTGAGTGTTAATATATAGGTTTTATTTTATCTTTTTAATTTCTTTTGCTTAACCAAATAGATTATGTAGTTTTGATTAACTGGCCATGAAATAGCTCTGCCTACATAGAATTTCCCATGAATAATTGGTTGTGGAGACTTTTGTGTGTGACCCAAATCCTCCCTCAAAACTGAAGTTTGCCCAGCTATTGGGAGTGTTGGCAAATCATGCCTCTCAGCTGATTCTCTCTAGAATTTATTCTCAGGAGATCTAATTAATAACTTGTCAAGCTGATGTCCATCCTTGGGGACAACTCGTATCTGAAGAATGGCCAGTGAAAGGTATTAAAACTCCATACTCCTGCCTCAATTTAGGGCAACTCTGAAGGGTCACCCCTGCTTCTCAGCTCCCCCTTGAGATTAGCTGAGGTATTTGTTGTGACTGCCTCACATCTCAAATCCCTTTGTCCAATTCAGCTTTTTCGCCACAGTTGTTGGCTCCTAGGATTTTACCCAGTTAAATGTTCTCTACACAAATCTCTATCTCAAATCTGCTTTACAGGGAATGTGGCCTCAGACAGGTTTTCATTAGGTTCTGGACGTAACTCTCATTAGTCATTGATATGATTCGGCTGTGTCTCCACCCGAATCTCACCTTGATTGTAATTATCCCCGCATGTCAAGGATGGAGTCAGGTGGAGATCATTGAATCATAGGGGCGGGTTCCCCCTACTGTTCTCCTGGTAGCGAATAAGTCTCACGAGATCTGATGCTTTTAAAATGGGAGTTTCCCTACACAAGCTTTCTTCTCTGCTACCATTTAAGATGTGCCTTTGCTTCTTTTTTGCCTTCTGCCGTGACTGTGAGGCCTCCCCAGCCATGTGGAATTGTGAGTTCATTAAACCTCTTTCCTTTCTAAATTACCCGGTCTTGGGTATGACTTTATTAGCAGCATGAGAACAAACTAGTGCAGTCTGTTCTATAAGCCCAAGTCGGATCACAGAGTCCCGCTTTCTGTTTTTTTTTTTTTCTAGCCCATATTTCTACTAAAACTTGACTCATATAGACTTAAAACAAAATAATTAAGCATGGCTAGTATTTATTTAATATTTTATACGTGTCAGGTACTGTATTTTGTAACTTATCTTTTAATAATCTTTCCAAATCTCTAAAAGGATAATTCTGCTCTTTTATAGAGAAAATAAGGATGGCTCAATCTTTTGATTTTTATTACAAGCTTTATTTTGTATAACATATAATAAACTAAAAATATTGAAAGTTTAGAAACCATCAGCACGCAATCGAGGTGATGGAAATATACTTCACCTCCAGTTTCCTGATGCCTCTTTATAATACATTTCTCTGGCCCCTCATTCCTGGCCCTTAAAAACCACCAAACTGCTTTCTGTCACTGGACAGTAATTTATACAGTCAAAAAATGTATATAAATAAAATTTTACACTATGCACTTTTTTGTCTGACATTTTATGTTTTTTTCTCTGCATGTTTTACCTCTAGAGTCTGCCTTGTTTCACTTAGTATAGTTATTTTGAGATTCATTCATGTTATAGTATGTATCCATAATTAATTCGGAGAAAGCAAGTTAATTCATTAATGTATTGATTGATATTTAGACTGTTTCTAGTTTGGGCTATTATGAATACATGTGCTATGAACATTTGTGTTGATATCATTATATGAACACCTACTTTTATCTCTCTTGGGTAAATACCCAGGAGTGCAATGGCTGAGTCTTACGGCAGAAGTATGTTTAACTTTTTAAGGGACTCTTAAACTGTTTTTCAAAGGTTACACTTTTTTGTATTCCCATCAGCAGTGTATGAGAGTTTCAGCTTCTCCACATCCAAGCCAGTGCTTGGCTGTTATCAGTCATGCTAATCTTAGCTATTTAAAAATAGATAGTGGCGTCTCATTTTGGTTTTAATTTGCATTGCCCTAAGCATTAATTATGTTGAGCATATGTGCTTATTTACCAAACAAATGTCTACTTTGTAATGTCTGTTCCAGTCTTTCACCCAAGTTTTAAATGGGGTTGTTTGTTTTTCATTATTAAATTTTGAGCTTTTAAAATATATTTTTGATGCAAGCCTTTCATCAGATATATGAATTGCAAATATTTTCTCCCAGCCTGCAGCTTGTCTTTTCAGTCTCTTAATAGATTCTTTTGAAGAGCAGATTCTTTTTTTTAAATTTGATGAGTTCTTCTTATCAATATATTATTATATAAATCATGCTGTGGGGTCATATCAAAGAAAGCTTTGCCTGACTCAAAGTCCCAAATGTTTTCACATCTTCCCTCTCCTCTCCTTTGGGAACTGAGATTACACGTAAATTCAGTTACTTGAAATTTACTGTCTACTATTGCTCTGTTCATGTTTTTTAAAAATTTATTTTCTCTCTCTATTTTATTTTGAGAGGTGTCTATCTTTTCTTCTTTAATGACTAATGTGCTATCAGCCTACCATGTAGCTGGGACTACAGCCGCATGCTACTATGCCCCGCTAATTTTTGTATTTTTAGTAGAGATGGGATTTCACCATATTGGTCAGGCTGGTCCTGAACTCCTGACTTCGTGATCCACCTGCCTCGGCCTCGCAAAATGCTGAGATTACAGGCGTGAGCCACTGCGCCCAGCCTCCTTTAGTGTATCTTGCATGTCTCTATTTTAGAACATATAGAATACTGTTTCAATAAGCATTTGAATGTTCTTAACTGATAACTCTGGCACCTTGATTTACTCTGGATCAGTTCTGACTCAGTGATTTTTCTCCTTATTATGAGCCACGTTCTTCTGTCTTTTGTTGTTACTGTTGTGTCTCTGCTAAACTGTGTCTGGATGTCAGATATGGTGACTTTTATCTTATTGAGTGCTGGAAGTATATATAAATATTCTTGATCTTTGTATTGGTATGTATTTAAGTTTAGTTGGAAAGAGTTTGACTCTTTTTGGTCTTGCTTTAAAAATTCATTAGGTGGGATCAGACCAGTTCTCATTTTAGAGCTAATCACTCCCAACTAGTGAGGCAAGATCCTTCTGGGTATCCCTGGGAATCTTGAGGTGTTTCTGGTTTGGCTGATAAAATAAGCACTATTACTGGACCTTGGTGAGCATGTGTACTGTTACTTTTCATCTTATCTGGGTGTTGTTTCCCCAACCGTAGGTACTTTTCTCTAGGCCTGTCCTAACAATTACTTAGCTATGTACTTTAGGGGGACCCTTTGCAGAGCTCTGGAGTTCTCTTTCTGTGCAGCCCCTTCTTCTCGGAAACCTTGTCCTGGGAGCTCATGTCAGCATGGTTTCTGTGGACTCTCAGCTCTGTCCCCTCAGCTCAGGGAGAACAATGGGCTCCTCTTGGGCTTTTCTCCTGGAGTAGTGGGCTGGAAAACTTTCTCCAGGCATAAATTAGGGCCGTTGATAGGCTCACCTTGTTTGAGACTGACTTTACAGGGTCTTGCAAACTTTTGTGGCATACATTTTGGCCATTTTTTTGGTTGTTTCAGGAGGGAGAGAAAGTCTAGTTCTTGTTACTCCATCATGGTCATTGCAGAAGTCAAACTAACTGATATTTATCAATACAGTCTGTTGCTACACATTGAACTTGCTTAAGATAATTTTTAGATGGCACAGAACTTTCTGTCCATTGAATGAGACTCTCTGCTTATTTTGCAAGTGCTCATTTGTATGGAGACATTTGTATGGAGAAACTTCAAAAAGTTTGTGGAAAAATGAAGTTAAAAGATAAACATTGAAAATGTGATCTTCGGTTTTCATCCCTAAAGAACTGATGGTCCTGGGAACTTAACAATGTCAATGCAGTCTCTTATACATTATTAACTTAAGAAAAATGGGTGCCCTTTCCACATTTGTTGAGATTGGGAAACAAAAAGAAGTCAGAAGGAGCCAAATCAGAGCTGTAAGGTGGATGCCTGACAATTTCCCATTGAGACTCTCACAAAATTGCCTTTGCTTGATGACAGGAATGAGCAGAAACATTGTGGTGTTAGAGGACTGTCTGCTAAAGCTTTCCCAGGTATTTTGCCCTAAAACTTTGGCTAACTTATTCAAAACACTCTCATGATATGCAGATATTATTGTTCTTTGACCTTCCACAAAGTCAACAAGCAAAATGCCTGGAATGTCCCCAAAAAACTGTTGCCGTGACCTTTGCTCTTGAGTGATCCCCTTTAGCTTTGACTGGACCACTTCCACCTTTGGTAGCCATTGCTTTGATTGTGTTTTGCCCTCAGGATCATACTGGGAAAGCCATGTTTTATCTTCTGTTACAATTCTTCAAAGAAATCCTTCAGGATCTTGACCCTAGTTCTTTAAAATTTCCATTGAGAGCTCTCCTCTTGTCTGCAGCTGATCTGAGCACAACACTTTTGGCACCCATGCAGTGGAAAGTTGGTTCAACTTTAATTTTTTAGTCAGAACTGTGTAAGCTGAACCAATTAAGATGTCTATGATGTTGGATATTGTTTGTGCTGTTGATTATCAGTCCTCTTCAATTAGGGCACAAACAAGATTAATTTTTTTCCTTGCAAATTGATATGGATGATCTGTCCCTGTGGACTTCATCTTCCACATCATCTCGTTTCTTCTTTAAAAAAGCTGTCCGCTTGTGAACTACTGATTTCTTTGGTGCATTGTCCCCTCAAGCTTCTTGTAAAGCATCAGTGATTTCACCATTCTTTCACTCAAGCTTCATCATAATCTAATGTTTGTTCTTGCTTCAATTTTAGCAGAATTTACATTGCTCTGCTAGGGGCTCTTTTCAAACTAATGTCTACTCCTTCTTACTGTCTCAAACTAGATCCTGTTCAAACATGCTATAATAAATTAGTATGAGTTTATTTTGCTGCCAAAATTGAAACCTTTGCATAGTTTTTTTCATAATATACATTTTCCATGAACTTTTTAAGGCCTCTCATGTATCCACAGGTAGAGTGCCTTACCTATTCTGACTTCAGTCAATTATTCAAGACCTTTCCTTGTCAGTGATACATTAGAAAGGTAGAGTATTGAAAAATAAGAGTAGCTTCTGCTGATTAAGAAATACTATATCTTTTTCTACTTCTTTCTTTTTTTTTTTTTTTGAGACAGCATCTTTCTCTGTCACCCAGGCTGGAGTGCAGTGGTGTGATCTCAGCTCACTGCAACCTCTGCCTCCCAGGGTCAAGTGATTCTCCTGCCTCAGCCTCCCGAGTAGCTGGGACTATAGGTGCCTGCCACCACACCCAGCTAATTTTTGTATTTTTAGTGGAGACAAGGTTTCACCATATTGGCCAGGCTGGTCTTGAACTCCTGACCTTGTGATCTGCCTGACTCGGCCTCCCAAAGCGCTGGGATTACAGTCATGAGCCACCGTACCTAGCTTTCTACTTCTTTCTTATTATTTTCCTCCTCTCTCATTCCTATATTCTCTCCTTTCTCCTACTTTCCTCCCCACTCCCTGTTTCCTTCCTTTCATCTTTCCTATTTTCAAGACTTAATATTTCTTGAACCTCCGATGTTATCATAGTATGTTATTTGTTTAATTTTCACATAACAATAATAGTTTAAATACAAATAATATTTATTTTCATCCCCATGTTATCAGTATAACAGTAAAGATGTGGAGAGGCCCACTGGGCATGGTGGCTCAAGCCTGTAATCCCAGCACATTGGGAGGCCGAGGTGGGTGGATCACGAGGTCAGGAGATCGAGACCATCCTGGCTAACACGGTGAAACCCCATCTCTACTAAAAAATAGAAAAAATTAGCTGGGCGTGGTGGCGCGTGCCTGTAGTCCCAGCTACTCGGGAGGCTGAGGCAGGAGAATAGTGTGAACCCGGGAGGCAGAACTTGCAGTGAGCCAAGATCACGCCACTGCACTCCAGCCTGGGTGACAGAGCGAGACTCTGTCTCAAAAAATAAATAAATAAATAAATGAAAATAAAATAAAAAAAATGATGTGGAGAGGCCAAACCAATGGCTCTTATATCCACGTTCTTTCTTCTAAATGATTTCACCTTAGTTTTGGTCTGCATCTCTAACCATAGCTAGTTGCAGCAGGACTTCTATCTGGCCTTGCTGCTCTCATTTTTGGACCTCCTCACTGAAATCAAATTGATCTTTCTAAAATGCAAACCTGGTCTTAGTATTTTATTACTTAAAACCCATTGGTGGCTTTCCATGATTTATGGAATAAAGTCAAAATTCCTGTTTTTGCCCATGTTTCTGTGTGCCTCTCATCCCTACATTTACTGATTCCTGTGTGCCATAAATTGCCAGTTGTCCAGAGTTCATTCTTTTTTTGTACTTGGGAGGACTTCTGCATCCTGCAACTTTTCCCCTGAAACGTGCTTGGAAAATACCTACTCATTTTTTTCAGATTCAGGTTAGCTTTTTACTTCAGTTTCTTTTCCTGAAGCTTATACTGACTGCTCCATATGGCTTTGGGGATTAGCTACTCATTCCTTTGTGCCCTTTGTAGATACACATTTATCATGGAGTCTTTTTTTTTTTTTTTTTGAGACAGAGTCTCACTCTGTCACCAGGCTGGAGTGCAGTGGTGTGATCTCAGCTCACTGCAACCTTTACCTTCCAGGTTCAACTGATTCTCTTGCCTCAGCCTCCCAAGTAACTACAGGCGTGCACCACCGTGCCCAGCTAATTTTTGTATTTTTAGTAGAGACGGGGTTTCACTATGTTGGCCAGGATGGTCTCGATCTCTTGACCTCGTGATCTGCCCACGTTGGCCTCCCAAAGTGCTGGGATTACAGGCATGAACCACCACTCCCAATCAGTCATGCAGTCTTTATACTTACTTGTTTACTTGCCTGTGAGCTCACTGAATGCAGGGACTATTTCCTTGTTGCTCTAGCACCTACACCAGTACCTGGTATCCAGAAGCTGTATGCTAAATGTTTGTTGAGTGGCTGTTTGACTGAATGATTGTACTCCTAATTAGTAGATAGAAAGCCATGAACTTCCCAGTTCATCATTCTTTGTGCTCAATTCTGGTTTCTTTATTGTGTTCAAAAGAGTTCCTTAGTGACATAAAACTATGGAGCTAGTATGTCAGCTCATTTAAGCAATGATTGGTTTATGTATATAAGAGGCTTCAATAATTATATATTTTTATTTCAGTTTCAATAAATGATCAATTTATTAATTTTCTCTGTTTTGGCTTATTGTTCACATTTAATATCAAATAAAAGTGTTTTACTTAAAATTATTCATGCCAATTATGACAGTTAGGTGAATATTACTTTGATTTACATTCCAGTAGTAGTTTTGGTTGAACCCTGAATATGCTAAGACGTCCCTTTTCTTTTTTCTTATGAACAGGCTACTGTGTTTACATATATTATTAAAATCTTCTTTGAAAATACGAAGAGTGTTACATTTCTTATATTTAGTTCTCTGTGCTTCAGAATTCCTGTGATACTTGCACTTAAGTCCTTCTGAGCAGTTGATGTTGATATTTATGTGGTTAATTTCATGAAACGTGGTGGTTTTCATTTCTATCATTAATTTATACAGGAGATAGACTGTTTTCCAGGTGTAAGCTCAGTCATATAATTAGAAAATTTATAAGCAGAAAGGAGTTATTTGGTCTAACCCATTTATTCTACAGATAGAGAAATTAGAGTCCAGAAACTCTGTCTTCTTTAAAGTCTTACAGGTATTTAAGAAAAAAGAATAGACTTGAGGTTTCTGTGCTCTGAACCCAGTGATCTTGACACTGTAATGATCTTCATCCATATTATTCACAGAAGTAAATATAATCACATATTAAATAAGAAACAAAAATACTAAGGAGATATTATACTGAAAAATGAAATAATATTATCTTAATTATTTTGATCAGATTCAATCTATAGCAGCTTGAAGGCTAATAATTCCAATGATTCTCTGAATAAACCATTTTTCTAATAAGATTACAGGTTTTAGTAATCTAATTATTTTGACTGATGCAAATGTTACCCCGCCAGTCTGAAAAATGTGTTTATTTATATGTCATAAAGAATAATTTATTCCAAAAAGGCTAATTTTCAAAATATATGTATCTTCTGAAACTGTATCTATTTTTTCCCCACGTTTTCTAAATATATTTTAGAGGGCATTTGTAGATTTTCATGGTGCTGAAAAATTAAGGTATAATGGTCTCATGAAGGAGAATAATGTCATTTAGACATTGTAATTTTGGAGGATCACAATACTTTTTGGAATGTGGTTGTTGCAGCACTGGTCACTTATACTAATTATATAATAACATACTATACTAATGCAATAATATACCATATGAAATTATTCAGTGGTAAATTTGTCTTAAATCCTCTAGAATACTGCAAAGAAATAGTTTATATAAGAAAGAGTACCATAGCAGATGTGAACACAATATTTCCTATTTTTTTCTTCTTTTTTATTTTTTTGAAGACAAGTTCTCACTCTGTTGCCCAGACTGGAGTTCAGTGCCATGTTCATAGTTCACTGCAACCTCAAACTCCCAAGCTCAAGTGATCCTCTTGATTCAGCCTCTGAAGTAGCTGTGCCTATAGGTGTGCACCACCACACCGGCTAAGTTTTAAAATTTTTTATAGATATGTTGCCCAAGCTGGTCTCAAATTCTTGAGCTCAAGAGATCTTCTCACCTTGGCCTCCCAGAGTGTTGGGATTACAGGCATGAGCCACCATACTCAGCCAATATTTCTTTTGTAAAAGACATTTTCTAACATACTTCTCATTTTAACTAACATAATATTCAAAGTGTAGATCTGAGAAAGAGATAGTGCCTGCAGATCTGGGATCCTACATGCTAATATTATGGGATGCATTCAGATTTGATCAGCAGATATTCCACTTATTCTAGAACACCACCAGCAGAAGAATGTAATTACGTCTATCACTAAAACTTTGTGTCAATACAGACTACTGTATTTGTTATCATAGATGGTCCTTGGATGGCAGCCTTAAGCAATTTTAAACCTAGACAGGTGATGTACTTTTTCTTCTTGGATAATTTTCATGGTTTTATCTAATTTGGTTGTAACTAATGTGTTTAATATGGCTTGCTTGTTTTTTAAAAAGTTGTTCAGTATCCTTAGAACTCAGTGCTGATTTCTTTTTCTAGCAGGCCTTTTATATAGGACATCTCACTTTCTCCTGACTCTCTACTACTAGCATGAGGTCTCTGAAAAATCAAGACAGCAAAATAATTTGTTATAGAACAGCCTATGTAGAGGGACAGGGGAGGAGTCATATTCCAAGAGGGAAAGACCTTTGAGCCAGGCTCAATTTGTAGAGGCTGTTGAATGAAAATGAGGGAGAGAGAATGCACACTTTACTGCACTATTAAAGCAAAATTCTGACAATAACTTCTAAAAATGATTCAACTCTTCTACACTGAGAATATGACAGACCTTCCAAAAGTATAATTTCTTACATGAACGTCCAGGTATATAAGGAAAAATAACTATTTCATACCAATATCTCCAGCCGCCTTTATTGTTGGTTCACCACATAGGTTTTTATCAGAATCGCAGAACATTAATTTTTTAAATTAGCTACCATTACAACTAGCTTGAGAAGAACTTTCTTTTTAATAATTCGACCCAGATGCATTCTAGATACTCCAGTGTTACGAATCGATGGCTTCATGAGGAGCCGCTGTTGACTCATGCTATCTCTGGACACACTGACAGGAAATGTTTTCTTACACCTGTTTTCCTCCTGCTTTTCCTTGGTAGGACTTAGTTCCTTGGCATAGTTCAGTATCAATGGCAGTCATAGAGAAGTGTTACAGAAACCCAGCTTATTCCAACTTGTGAATTATTTGGCACCCAGGAACCAGGTCTTACAATCTTCAACCCACTTTTTCTTAACATGGCCCCTTTTCTGAAATGTTTATTTATATATGATGTAGGCCTGGGGAAAGGACATGGACTTTCAAAGAAAATATTCTCCAATAGATCTCTCAACTCCAGAGAACCTTCTGACTAAATCTGAAAGAATTCCACTGTGCTCTGATAACATCCTTTAATAATGAAGGAAAAGATATTTTTCCCCCAGGAGGATTTTGTAGTGAAAAGATGGCATAATTTTTTAAAAAATGTTGTTTATAATCTCATTTGTTTTTTCATTTGTGGGGTGTGTCTTAAATCCTAAATGGTACATCCTTTTTAAAATACTTCTAGTAATAAAATGTTTCTGAAGTTATGTTGTAAATATCATTGGACTATGTTTAATAATGTTAAGTTGATCCCACTTCCCCTGAAATTATATACATAAATGCTGAAAGTATAAATTTACATATACAACTTCATGGAACATTTTTCTTCCAAGTGTGCATTTGCTAGAATTTGCATTGAAAGGTTTTGGAAGGAGCCTGTTGGTATGAATCCTGTGTGAGCAACACTCAGATTTGTTGCATACTGAACAGCATGCTAAATCTCACTTCACAATCTTAGATTTCTCATCTACCATCTTGAGCTGAATTTAAAATGTAACTGCAGTTTATTATGTCACCTGTTCGTCAAACACTGATGCAAAGCTTAGTTTTCAGTGTGAAGAACCCATGACTAGAGAAGGGAAGAAGAAAGGGTCAAGCAGACCTCATTAAAGAGTGTATGGGCAAGAAAACACATCAGATGTCTTGATAGGTTTTTTAAAGTCCTGTTAGACTTGTCATGATTTCCAAAACACTAAATGCCATCTAGTATTTTGGACCCTCCAAGATTACAGTAGAATATTATTATGGGTCATCTTAATTGGAAATATACAGGAAAATCCTGATGATTAATGTAGACTAGTGATAGCTCTCACACATTTATATAACCTATGTTGAAAAGAAAGAAGAAAGGCAGGAAGGAAAGAAGGAAAAAGAGCGGAGAGAGAGGAACAAGAAAACACGTGGATTTGTGGAAATGAAAATTTTTAAATTACTAATTTGCAAGAATGGGTAAGAAAAATACCGAGTATGAACATAAATGCTTTCAATTCCGTTTGTCTCTTAATCCTTCTCAGTCCGTGGCCAGTTTTGAAACTTGGTGTAACTTCCTTCCTTTATTCCTCCCTCCCTTGCTCCCTCCATCCCTTCTTGCCAGCCTCCTTCCCTTCCTCTCTCCTTGAGTTTCCTTCTTCTTTCTTGTTCCCTCCCTCCCTCCCTCTCTCTTTTTTCCCCTTAGTTTCCCCGGAAGCACATATACCAGCCATTTGAATGCTTTCTGCTCATAGATACTGCCAAGCCCCCTCACCCAGACTGCTGAATAGATTTGGTAGAATGGAATGAGAAACATAGACTTTGTGTCTGTGGCGGCCACCTCTGATGTTGCAGACTTTTGCCGTGATTATGCACTCCAGCCGAGGGACGCTAGAGAGGTTGAAATTTCAACTGTGGGATTTGCCATTTTGGAATTTGCAGAAATGTACTGGATATGCTAACAGCAGCCTGGCTAGCCTCCACTTCACAAGGAAGTATTTAAATATACACGTGTAATATGAAGAAAATTGCATTAGATCATAAGGGATGAATTATTTTGTAAATGACTATACCATCAAATACCATACCTGATATCAATCATCTTCATCAGACAGTATCTGTGTATGTAAGTAGATAAACAAAAAAGCAGGAGTTTATTTCTCTCTAATGTATCCTTGACTCTCTAGCAGTGACCTCTGAAATGTCTCTTCTGATCCAGACTTGTTTGAATCATGTGCAACATTTTAGATTTGTCTTTTCTCTGCAAGTTTTTTTTGTTAAGTACCATAACATATTGAACCAAATAGTTTTGCTTGCTTTCTATTGATGACACATGATTTTGGCTTTTATCTTCAGTGGAAAATCAATGTGTCACATGGAGTTCACTAAGAAAAAGGTATGGGGCCTCTTTGTAATTCTTTGTCAGATGATTGCTTTATCTTGATTTATGCCTTCAAACTTTTTCCCATTCAGCAGAAAATATTGTGTCGCTATCTGTGAGAGCAAAGCGATCTATACCAATTTATGCTCTAAGTGTAGCCTCCTTCCAGAACTGCTTATGGAACATATCAACTCACTATAGATTAGGGACATAATGGATTCTTCTTTCTTAAAAGTGGCAGATTGACAATTTTAGTTCATATACAAGCTTTTATATTAACATTAAAACAATATTTCTATGTAAAGTAAAATATTGTAGTTGATTATTATTCGAGGGCCTCCCAGAATTTCAAGGTCTGAAAATAAATTCAGTGTTCCTGGTGGTAACAAAATTGCCCCTACTTCCTTGTATCAGGACTGCCATTTGGAACTGCTGGGGAAGCTCTTTTCAGAAATTATTTTCAAAACAGCATTGTTGCCTTTTGCCAAACTGAAATCTGGTTGTAAACTTTTGAAAACTAGTTCCTTGGAATGGAATTCAAGTTGTCTTCTAAGCAATTTTTTTTAACTCAAACATACATTCTATCTTGCTTTATTATGTCACTATTTGTGTAGGAAACATATTTCTATTTTTACCATTTTCAATTTATTTACATTTACATTTACATTTGTGTGTATATATATATACACACATACATACACTTTAAGTTCTGGGATACATTTGCAGAACTTGCAGTTTTGTGAAATAGGTATACATGTGCTGTCGTGGTTTGCTGCACCCATCAACTCGTCATCTACATTAAGTATTTCTCCTAATGCTATCCCTCCTCTTTCCTTCCTACCCACTGACAGGCCCCAGTGTGTGATGTTCCCCTCCCTGTGTCTATGTGTTCTCATTGTTCAACTCCCACTTATGAGTGAGAACATGTGGTGTTTGGTTTTCTGTTCTTGTGATAGTTTGCTGAGAATGATGGTTTCCAGCTTCATCCATGTCTCTGCAAAAGACATTAATCCATCCTTTTTTATAGCTGCATGGTATTCCATGGTGTATATGTGCCACATATTCTTTATCCAGTCTATCATTGATGGGCATTTGGGTTGGTTCCTAGTCTTTGCTCTTGTGAATAGTGCTGCAATAAACATATGTGTGAATGTGTCTTTATAGTAGAATGATTTATAATCCTTTGGATGTGTACCTAGTAATGAGACTGTTAGGTCAAATGATATTTCTAGTTCTGGATCCTTGAGGAATTGCTACACTGTCTTCCACAATGGTTGAACTAATTTACACTCCCACCAACAGTGTAAAAGCATTCCTATTTCTCCACATCCTCTCTAGCACCTGTTGTTTCCTGACTTTTTAATGATTGCCATTCTAACTGGCGCGAGATGGTATCTCATTGGACCAGGGGTGATGAGCTTTTTTTTTTTTTTTCTTCGAGACAGCCTCACTCTGTCACCCAGGGTGGAGTGCAGTGGCACAATTTCGGCTCACTGCAACCTCCACCTAATGGGTTCAAGCAATTCTCCTGCCTTAGCCTCTTGAGTAGCTGGGATTACAGATATATACCACCACGCCTGGCTAAAGTTTTTTTGTGTGTTTTTGGTAGAGACAGAGTTTCACCATAGTGGCCAGGCAAGTCTCAAACTCCTGACCTTGTGATCCACTCGCCTTGGCCTCCCAAAGTGATGGGATTACAGGCGTGAGCCACCACGCCCAGCCTATGATGAGCTTTTTCTCATGTGTTTATTGGCCGCATAAATGTCTTCTTTTGAGAAGTGTCTGTTCATATCCTTTTCCCACTTTTTGATGGGGTTGTTTTTTTCTTGTAAATTTGTTTAAGTTCCTTGTAGATTCTGGATATTAGCCCTTTGTTAGATGGATAGATTGCAAAAATTTTCTCCCACTCTGTAGGTTGTGTGTTCACTCCGATGATAGTGTCTTTTGCTGTGCAGAAGCTATCTTTAGTTTAATTAGATCCCATTTCTCAATTTTGGCTTTTGTTGCCACTGCTTTTGGTGTTTTAGTCGTGAAGTCTTTGCCTATGCCTATGTTCTGAATGGTATTGGCTAGGTTGTCTTCTAGAGTTTTTATGGTTTTAGATCTTATGTTTAAGTCTTTAATCCATCTTGAGTTAATTATTTTATAAGGTGTAAGGAAGGGGTCCACTTTCAGCTTTCTTCATATGGCTAGCCAGTTTTCCCATCACCATTTATTAAATAGTCAATCTTTCCCCATTGTTTGTTTTCGTCAGGTGTGTCAGAGATATGTTGTATATTTCATGGTACAATGCCTTCTGTCAATGGGGAAAAATAACAAGCATATATGGGATGAATGAAGTCTGCTATGGTTAAGGTTGAGAATATTTACTGATCCTTGAGTTCAGTCTCCAGGAATGTTGGAAATAGAGAATAGAGATAATGGAGATAAAGAAAAGTTCTGAAAATGACACTTCCCATAGTGTCAAAATTGTGATCTATTGGAGAATTCTGTGATACATCAAAATCTCTGTTTATGCTGAGGTTTGTTATTGTGTATGAGCATATCTTTATCAGGTGTAGGCTATTTCTATACTTTCATGTCTTTAAATCAATGTTTCTATTCACATATGTATATGTGCAAATAGAAGCATGCTAATATTATATATATATTGTCTGTCATTACCATGATTGCTATGATTATCATTAGCATGTATTATTAGTGTGACCGAAGTATCATCAGTATCAGTTTCTTTCTCACTGCAGTGCTCCTGTAATGCTTCATTTCTACAGAGCCAACCTACACCCACCGTTTCCCTGACTATAACTTTACCTAAAGTATAAGCCCTTATAAAGCCATGAAAGCCTACCAAGAATTGTCAAAGAAGCTAGGCAGCAGCCAGGCTCTGCCTTAGGAAAAGATTTTACTTTTTATTATCATGTGCAGTACTTAACTACTTGTTTTGACCTCTAAGATTTTGCTCTCCTATATTTCTATCCCCTGGCTTTCTGATATTTCATGTGATTATATTTGAAATTTTAACCTTGCTTTTCTTTTTGGAATCTCTGATATCTCTGCTGCCACAGGTAATGACAGGTTCCTCTCTAACTGTTGGTGTTATCCCTGGTCAGATTATTACTGATGACAGAAGTAGATGTTTTACGTGGATTCTCTCGATATCAGAAACAAATACAGATATCACAACTCAAAAATGACAGACTGATAACCATTATGAACTTAGATGCAACATTCTTAATACAATATTAGCAAATTGAGTCTAGGAATATTTAAAAATGATAATGTGTTTTAACCAAGTGGGGTTTATCTCAAGTTGGTTTCAACAACTGAAAATCTACCATGCTGACAGAAAAAAGAAAAATCACGTGACACTCTCAATAGATGCAAAAAAGGAATTTACAAAATGTAACACATTTTTTAAATTAAAAACTCCCAGCAAACTGAGGATAGAAAAGTACATTTTCAAACTGATTATGTGTTTACAAAAAATCTATAGCAAACATCTTACTTAAAATGGTGAAAGCCTTAATACTTTCTACATAAGATTATGAAAAATGCAATGATGTCCTCTCTCCCTAGTTCTTTAAAGTATTGCATTCAATATTAAATAAGTGGAAATATATACCAAGTTCATTGATAAATATTTAATACTTATGAGATGATAATTCTCCTGAAATTGATCTCTAGATTCAGTGGAATTCCCATGAAACCTTATAGGTCCTTTTGGATAAATTACAAAACTGATTCTAAAACAGGGAGAAAGAAAGAAGGGAAGGAAGGAGGAATGGACAGAAAGAAGAAAGAAATAAAGAGAAAAGAAAAGAAAATAAGAAATAAGTGACACCCAAGTTGGGAAGAAAGAAAAATACTATTCTCACGTGATGTAAACATATACATAGAAAATCCTTAGGCATCTGCAGAAGTGTGCTAGAGGTATGAAGTGAATTTAACAAAGTTGTAGGATGAAAGATCAATAAATAAAATCAATTGTGTTTCTATACACAATCAACACCAATTAGAAAATAAAATTATGTAAGCAATTTAACTTATAATAGCCTCAAAAATAATAAAATAATTCAGAATAAATTTAATAAAAGGTATGCTGATCCAAAATTTCTAAATCACTAATACGAGAGATTGAATAGGTAGAAATATGTATCAAGTTCATTGGTAAATATACATGTCATACTTATTAGATGATAATTCTTCTGAAACTGATCTCCAGATTTGGCACAATCCCAGTCAAACCTATAGGCCTTTTTGGAGAAATTACAAAGCTGATTCTAATTTTTTTTTTAAATGCAGAAGTCCTAGAATAGCCAGAGCATGTTTTAGAAAGAAGAATAAAGTTGGAAAACTTTCCAAATTTCAAGACATATTGTAAAGCTACACTAAACAGTACAGTAAACTTACTGGCATGAAGAAGACATATATATCAGTGAAACAGAATAAATAATTTAGAAATATATCCTGCCTTACATGGCCAAAGTTGCCAAAATATTTCAATAAGGAAATCAATGTCTTTATAAAGATGGTACTATTAAAATTGGATATTAAATGGAGAATATGAACTTCAGAATTACCTCACACCATATCCTCAAATTAACTCAACATGTATTTTATACATAATGTAAATATAAAATGTATAAAGCTTACTGAATAGGAAAAATTTTTAATAATCTTACTATAGCTAAAAACTTTTTAGATAAGAAAAGGATGGATGAAAATGGAAAAAAATAGTAAGTTGGACTTCATGAAATTAAGACTTTTGCAACTTAAAACATAGCATCAAAAAATGAAAAGGCAAACCACAGATTGGGACAGAATAATTTTAAATATGTCTGATAAAGAACTTTCATCTAGAATGTACACATAACTAAAAAACTAAATAACAAAACACAAATAACTCATTTAACGTAATATTTTGACCTAAATGGGCCAAATATTTGTACAGATATTTTAATTTAAAAAGAGATGGTGTCCAATACACAAATGAAAAGATACTTAACATTACCCGTCATCAGGGAAATGCAAGTTAAAACCACATTGAGGTACCACTGTACACCCACTGGAGTGGCTGACACGAGCAGAACTGACCATACCACATGATGTGAAGAATTGCTATTCACACCTGGCTAGTGGGACTTCAAAATGGTACAGACATTTTGGAAAGCAGTTTGGCAGTTTCTTTTAATGTTAAACTTAGTACTGATCATATAGCCAAATAATCCCACTGCGACTCAAAATAAATAAAAACATATCCGTACCAAGCCTCATCCTTGAAGTTCATAGCAGATGTGTCCATCAACTTGTAAATGGATAAACCAGTTGTAGATGGAGTACCACTCAACAATAAAAAGGAGCAAACTGATACAACAGCAATATAAATGAATATCAAAAGCATTATGCTCAGTGAAAGAAGCTAGACATGAAAGACACCAATGTATCATTCCACTAATAGGATACTCTAGAAAATGCAAACTGTAGAAACAGAAGCAGATTAGTGGTTGCCTGTGTTCAGGAATGGAGAAAAGATCAAATGCAAAACAGCAAAAGAAAACGTTTTGTGATGATGCAGATTTTCTGTATCTTGATCATGATTGTGGTCAAATGATGATATTCATCTGCCATAACCCATTAAATTGCACATTGAAAAGGGTGAATTTTACTGTGTGTACATTATACTTAAATGGAGCTGTAAATATGTTTGGAGCTTATCTGTGAACATTAGTTGCAGAGCAGGAGTTACTTTTATAGAGTGGAAATCTGCTGAGTGCCAACTTGAGAAGGGTTGAAAAAAATTAGAACCTTCTTCCAACACATTTCAGTTAGAACACTCTTAGGATGTCGTTACAGCTGCGCTCTCTATTGGAGTCTCTGATGAAATCACATGTCTGACGATCTCAGCATGCCTTTAATCAACAGAATATACACGTGTTTTCTTTTATTACTATAAAGGATATACCAAACAACTTTTTCAAGACTTTACTTCAAAAAGGCACGTAGTTTTGCAACATTTTTGGTAAGTCTTTAATTATTTCAAAATGAAAAATTGAAAATAAAATGCAATTATTTACTCAGGCCCCCCAAAAAAAGGTCTGTACGGGG
Source organism: Gorilla gorilla gorilla (assembly GCF_029281585.2). Lineage (NCBI taxonomy): Eukaryota > Metazoa > Chordata > Mammalia > Primates > Hominidae > Gorilla > Gorilla gorilla. The sequence goes on along the minus strand of NC_073244.2, from coordinate 4,538,438 downwards.
AATGCATGTGGTGTGTGTGTGTGTGTGTGTGTGTGTAAGTGTGTGATTTGAAGAATTGAAAAAATTTTAGTGGGGTTTTGTAGCATCACTTTGATAGCATCCTGTAATTTTGTATTGTGTTTGAAATAAAAATAAAGTGAATACACTGATAAAAGAATTTGAAAAGAATTTGCATTATTGCCTAAATTATGTGTGGTTTCCACAGTGGCATGAATCGAGCATCTTTAACCTACATAACAATATATCAGAAGTATTAGGTAAAAAATAAGTAAACTAGTATAACAAAGTTAAATATTTCTAAAGTAAAATTATAGCTTTATTTTTTTTCCTGAAATGTTTTGAGGAGATATTTACACCAAAAGATATTATCACTGATCAATGAAACTTTTTAAGAATTTGCTTGTGTCCCACCAATATTTGATTACATAGTGCTTCTGTGAGTTCCATTTCATTAATTTAGCTTTGACAGGAGAGAAGGCAATGGCTCTGCAGCCTCTCTCGGTGTGGCATGATCCTGGTTCCGCTGGCTGATCTCTATTAGAACCATGGCCTTAATCATGCCTTTCATGCTTCTAACTTGATTTGCATTTGTTGTGTGATCCAAATTTATTCTCTCGTTTAGTCGCTTCCACCCATAGAAAAGCAGGTCTTTTTCATTTCTCCTTCACCATTGCCCCCATTTTTTCTTTTTGTCCTCCCATGATGAAAAACAAGACAGAAAACAAACTATAACAACAACAGACACCTTTTGTCTGTGGTCACCAATGCATTGTAGCACTAAACGTTGTTCAAAATCTCTAGATCTGACCTCTATATCTGCTGTTCCCAGAGTTTTTCAATGTGTTCTCTAGACTGCTGTGACCCACTGACAGAAAGTCTAGCTATATTTAATTGAAAGTTATTACTGTCTGATATGGTTTGGCTGTGTCCCCACTGAAATCTCATCTTGCACTGTAGCTCCCATAATTCACATGTTGTGGGAGGGACCCAGTGAGAGGTAAGTGGATCATGGGGGCAGTTTTCCCCACACTGTTCTAGTGGTAGTGAATAAGTCTCATGAGATCTGATGGTTTTATAAGGGGAAACCCCTTTCGCCTTTCACTTGGTTCTCATTTGCTGTTTGCCTGCTGCCATGTAAGATGCGCCTTTCGCCTTCTGCCATAACTGTGAGGCCTCCTCAGCCATGTGGAACTGTGAATTCATTAAACCTCTTTTTCTTTATAAATGACCCAGTCTTGGGTATGTCTTTATCAGCAGCATGAAAATTGACTAATACACTCACTGTCCATGAATGATACTCTGTTAGCCCATTTGCATTGTTATAAAGAAATACCTGAGGCTGGGTAATTTATAAAGAAATGCGGTTTATTTGGCTCCTTGTTGTGAAGGCTGTACATGAAGCATAGTACTGGCACCTGCTTCCAGGGAGGGCCTCAGGAACCTTCCAATCATGGTGGAAGGTGAAGGGAAACCAGCATATCACATGGTGAGAGCGGAAGCAAGAGAGACAGGGAGGAGGTGTCAGTCTCTTTTAAACAACCAGATATCGCATGAACTCACAGGGTAAGAACTCATTCATTACCAAGAGGACAGCACCAAGCCATTCAGGAGGCATCTATCTCCAACATTGGGGATCACATTTTAACGTGAGATTTGAAGGGGACAAACATCCAAACTATGTCAGATACCAAAGCTGACAATGCTTAGGATCTTTAGCTGTTCCAGGTTCTGGGAAAAGGGAGAGAGTTAGCTTCCCTCGTCTATGCTGTGCTACTCCATATTATATTAGTAATTATTGTTCTCTAAAGGTTCTTAAAAGCAAATAAACAAATGCAAGGCAAAACATATAAAAGGCAAGGCAAAACATACGAAATGCAAGGCAAATGCATTAAAAAACTTTTGAGTGTTAATACATAGATTTTATTTTATCTTTTTAATTTCTTTTGCTTAACCAAATAGATTATGTAGTTTTGATTAACTGGCCATGAAATAGCTCTGCCTACATAGAATTTCCCATGAATAATTGGTTGTGGAGACTTTTGTGTGTGACCCAAATCCTCCCTCAAAACTGAAGTTTGCCCAGCTATTGGGAGTGTTGGCAAATCATGCCTCTCAGCTGATTCTCTCTAGAATTTATTCTCAGGAGATCTAATTAATAACTTGTCAAGCTGATGTCCATCCTTGGGGACAACTCTTATCTGAAGAATGGCCAGTGAAAGGTATTAAAACTCCATACTCCTGCCTCAATTTAGGGCAACTCTGAAGGGTCGCCCCAGCTTCTCAGCTCCCCCTTGAGATTAGCTGAGGTATTTGTTGTGACTGCCTCACATCTCAACTCCCTTTATCCAATTCAGCTTTTTCGCCACAGTTGTTGGTTCCTAGGATTTTACCCAGTTAAATGTTCTCTACACAAATCTCTATCTCAAATCTGCTTTACAGGGAATGTGGCCTCAGACAGGTTTTCATTAGGTTCTGGACGTAACTCTCATTAGTCATTGATATGATTCGGCTGTGTCTCCATCCGAATCTCACCTTGATTGTAATTATCCCCGCATGTCAAGGATGGAGTCAGGTGGAGATCATTGAATCATAGGGGCGGGTTCCCCCTACTGTTCTCCTGGTAGCGAATAAGTCTCACGAGATCTGATGCTTTTAAAATGGGAGCTTCCCTACACAAGCTTTCTTCTCTGCTACCATTTAAGATGTGCCTTTGCTTCTTTTTTGCCTTCTGCCGTGACTGTGAGGCCTCCCCAGCCATGTGGAATTGTGAGTTCCTTAAACCTCTTTCATTTCTAAATTACCCGGTCTTGGGTATGACTTTATTAGCAGCATGAGAACAAACTAGTGCAGTCTGTTCTATAAGCCCAAGTCGGATCACAGAGTCCCGCTTTCTGTTTTTTTTTTCTAGCCCATATTTCTACTAAAACTTGACTCATATAGACTTAAAACAAAATAATTAAGCATGGCTAGTATTTATTTATTATTTTATACGTGTCAGGTACTGTATTTTGTAACTTATCTTTTAATAATCTTTCCAAATCTCTAAAAGGAGAACTCTGCTCTTTTATAGAGAAAATAAGGATGACTCTGAAAATGTTAGCATTAGGGGAAGTAGGGTGAGGGACATAGGGGGCACTTTGTGTTATTTGTGCATTTTGCTATCAATCTAAAATCAGGTCAAAATAAAAATTAAAAAAATGGGTAGTAGAAGCAGGTTGTTAAGATTTTCAGTGTGACTCTAGAATTTTTTTGTTTGTTGTTTGTTTTGGAGTGTAGTGGTAAGATCTCTGCTCACTGCAACCTCCACTTCCCAGGCTCAAGCAATTCTCCTGCCTCAGTCTCCCAAGTAGCTGGGATTATAGGTGCCCGCCACCACACCCAGCTAAGTTTTCTATTTTTTTTTTTTTAGTAGAGATGGGGTTTCAGCATGTTGGCCAGTCCAGTCTCCTACTCCTGACTTCAAGTCATCCGCCCGCCTCAGCCTCCCGAAGTGCTGGGATTATAGGCATGAGCTCCCACTCCTGGCCCAAAGTTCATATTTTAACTACTAACCTAAATTATTTTAAAAACAAAAGCCTCCTTGGACTCAAACCAGGTCAGAGTGACATGATCATGTGCCTGTTTTGTGCAGGGTGAAGTGAGATTATTATCTAGGAAATAGCTGAAATGTCTTGTTGTGGGCATACATATTTCATATAAATTCTAAGCTTCATATTAGCACTTAGATTATAATTATCTAAAGAATAGAGAACAATTTCATATAATTTTCAGTGTATCAGGCGAATCAAAAGTGTACATACAAGCATGCAGATGAATTTCAGTGAATATAGTGGTGACAATGCTCAACAGAATATATGTCCCCCACCCAACCCTGCTTCTTGCTCTTTCACTGTCCTAAAGATAGAACAAAATGGTTCAGGCATCCAGCTTGTCCCCTCCACACTTCACACTTTTACTTAATAGCAGCTTATCTTTAACACTTTGTCATCTTTAAGATGTTGCTAATTCTTTCTGGTAGATCCCAGGACTGAGGATGAGGAAGAATGATTTTATTTAAATAAAGTTGCTTAATAAAAAACAATTTTTTTAGTTTTAAAATATTTTCATTATTTTATAAAATTTTTGTGGGTACATAGGAGGTTTATATATTTGTGGGGTACATGAGATGTTTTGATACAGGCATGCAGTGTGAAATAATCACGTCACGAGGAATGGGCTTTCCATCCCCTCAAGCATTTATCCTCTGAGTTAAAAACTATTCAATTGGCTGGGCACGGTGGCTCACGCCTGTAGTCCCAGCTCTTTGGGAGGCCGAGGTTGGCGGATCGCCTGAGGTCAGGAGTTTGAGACCAGCCTGGCCAACATGATGAAACCCCATCTCTACTAAAAATACAAAAATTAGCCGGGTGTGGTGGCGAGTGCCTGTCATCCCAGCTACTCGGGAGGCTGAGACAGGAGAATCATTTGAACCTGGGAGGTGGAGGTTACAGTGAGCCGAGATCATGCCATTGTACTCCAGCCTGAGTGACAAGAGTGAAACTCCATGTCAAAAACAAACAAAAATCAATTACATTCTTTAAGTTATTAAAATTAAACATTGTAAATGATTTTTTTTCCCAAAGCTTTTTCAAAGAAAAAAAAGTAGAAACAAAGACACTTTCTACTGATTTCCAATATGGTGACTCTGTATTTCTAGCATGTGTTAAGGTGAAAAATTGATTTTATGTTTAATACAAAACATAGCATAATGTAATGAAAAGCAAGATTGTAATGATAAAGGAAAATAACACTAGTGCTAATTTTTTTCAATTTGAAGCATTGGATTAAAATGAATTAGGTTATATTCCAACATGTTTATATTGAATTTCTTTTTTCTCCAATTGGTTTCTTTTTATTAATGGGTGAGTGTTGCATTTGTATAAGGTTTCCCTATTATATTCAATTGTTTTGAGATGCTTTTAATTTGAAGTTTTTATGTTTTCTTTTTGATGTATACATGTTATGCTTTTATGCTGAATTTGATAATTGGTGCTGTATATGCAAAGCAAATGTAATTTCCCAGCTTTTATTTTTTAAAGCCCTGGGAAGCAACATAATAAAGTAGAAATAGTATCAAGACAGGAGTTAGAATACCTGGATTCTAAAATTTAAATTAAATTAGGATCTAGTGACATTATAGGTGTTCCTTGATCTTCTGATGACCTGATTCCTCAAAAGAAAAATAAAATAATCTATAAATTGTTTCTAATTCTAAAACTCTATAAATCCTATTTTTAAAATTATAATTAGTTGAACTCTATAAGGTCACAAAAATCCCTATTAAGAAACTAAAATAAAATTTTATCATATCTTAAAAATACTCTGATCTTTTTTTATATGCTGACATGAATTCTAATTATTTTTGAGCCCCTAAAAAACATTTAAGATCACAGTTTATGTTTTATTATTGACTTTCAGATAATTAACATTTTACTGATAGATATGAACAAATCTACTCTAACAGAGATAGTCATTAGTTTATTTCTCTCTTTTCAGTATCAATAAAAAGTATCGATTTACCAATAACAATGAATTAATTGCCTGAAATAAATGAAACGTAAGCAGCAAAAGTGAACTTTTTAGTATAACTCTTCTTGTAAACATTGACTTAGTTCAAAGGGAGCTTATCTTTAAAAAAACAAGCGCTAATTCATGTCTATTGGTATAGATATAATCTTTTTTTCCTTGAAAATAGATCCTACTATACTCCAGACACTATGCCACTAGGTGCAGATATTAACACAAATAGCAGGTGATCATTGTCCTCATGGAGTTTATTTTAAAGAGAACAAAGTGAGACAAAGGCACACAAGCAAAGAACTACAATACAAAGGGGATGGCATCTGACTCAGCATGGAGGTGTCACGGAAGGTGTTGTTTTGCTTAGGTTTTGAAGTGTGGGTAGGAGATGGCCCATGTTGAGAGTGGGAACTGGGAATTAAAAAGATTAGGAGGTCTCTGCAAATCTACATGGATGGGAAGTAGCATGCTGATGTGGGAAACAACTAAAAAGTTCCAGAATGCATGGTTTATAAAGCGTGAGTCAGAGAGGGCTAGACCAGTAGCCAGATCAAGGATATCTCAGATGTTATAGTCATGAATTAGTGCATTGACCTGCAGGCCATGGGAGTCACTGAAGGTTTCAGTCAGGTAAGTGAGCTGATCAGAACAGTCCTTTAGATAGGCCGCTCTTTTGGCTGTAATGGGGACACGTTTGAAGTAGGGCTATAGCTAAAAATATACAGACACTTCCTCTTGTCTACAGCCCTGCTGGCATCTGTTGTATTTTGACTTTTTAATAATAGCCATTCCAACCGGTATGAAATGGTATCTCATTGTGTTTTGATTTGCATTTTTCTGATGATTAGTGATTCTAAGCATTTTTTTTTCGTGTATTTGTTGGCCATTTGTATGTGTTCTTTTGAGAAGTGTTTGTTCATGTCCTTTGCCCATTTTTTAATTGGGTTATTTTTTTTTCTAATTGATTTAAGTTCCCTGTAGATTCTGGATACTAAAAAACAAACAAAAACCAGAAGTAAATAAATTCTCAGGACACACACACCCACACCCACACCCACAGAGAGAGAGAGAGAGAGAGAGAGAGAGCGCCTAGGTAAGAGGCCACCAACCACCAGGGTCTAAACTGGGAACACTTTCTAGTACAGAATGAATGGAAAGGATTCATGAAATATCTAGAAAGTAACGTTAATGAGATTTACATGTATGGAGTGAATGAGGGGAAACAGGGATCATTCAGGATTCTGGTGGGAATAACAGGGGGAGCCATTAGTTGAAATTTTGAAGTGGGAGAAGGAGAGGGAGTTTTAGGGAGAAAGATGAGTTGTTTTTTTAGGTATTTCAAACCCTTGAAGCTTCTATGGGACATCGAAGTGGAAATAACAGTCTGTGGGTTGGGACAATAAAGAAAGAAATTGGTTGAAGACTAGGGGAAGAGTATAGAGCAAAGAAATATTTAAGATAATAAACATATAGAGATAGCTGAAAATGTGGGACTGGATTACAAAGGAAGAATGATTTAGTTATGAAGCCCAAGGGCTGACAGGAATGGGTGACTAGTCGAGGAGTTCATATGCATCTGTTATTGTATGAATAAAAAAAATTATCTGTTCCTTCCTAAAGATATCTTCAACCTGTTTTTGGATACATATGGGCACTGCTTTTCACTCTCTTAGCCCCATTTCTTATTTTAGCCTCTGCTGTAGCGATCAGTTCTGCACAGGCTTTGACCCAGGCTTTGACTAGTTGGTGCAGGTGTGATATGACACTTACCTGGAATGGCCCACAGTTTGTGGCTGCTCTTACTTAAGCAGGTGGGATGCTCATGTAGGTGTAACCTAGCAGCTTGGTAGAGTTTATGCCCATGGGGCAACCTGTGACCACTCAAAAATAAAGCCCTTTCCTCCTCCCAGATTGAGGAGTCTTGCATTATGTAATAAAACTCCTTAGAAGGCCTATTAGGTTCCAATACAGCATTAGGCAACTTGATAAGGTATCCCATCATCAGCCTTCCTTTCTTCCCTCATTCCTCTGCCTCTCACTCTTTCTTCCTAAGTTAACTTCTTAGATAAAATGCCAACATTCTATATTTTGTCTCACATCAGGGAAAATAATTGTATACCCCATTTCAAAAGCACATAAAAAGGTTACTGTATAGAAAATTTGTCTTTAAGAGATTAAGCTGTAATTTTCCAAATACTTTAAAATTTTATTTCAGATACGTTTTTCATTTTTATAAGCTTCATCTAAAAGCAGAGTTCACCTAAGAATATACCTAAGAGCATATTACATAGAATATATTTTATATTTCAGTAGTTTAGCTAGGATTCTTTCAAAATTGAGAGGATCTACAAATATTTCTAACACATTAGTTTTCAGTCTTAAGGCTGAGTCAAGAACAAAGCTCCTAAACTTTGCATTGGTGATTGAGAACATTTTAAAATTGTTATTTAATTCATTAATTTATTTTTAAAAAATTTTCACATTGTAATTATATAGATTTATAGGATACAATTTGATGTTTCAATGAATATGTATGTTGTCTAATGATCCAATAAGGATAGTTAGTGTATTAATTACCTCATGCATTCATCATTTCTTTTTAATAAGAAATTTCAAAATCCTTTCTTCTAGATACTTTGTAATATACAATACTTTACTTCTAACTATAGTCACCCTGCTTTGCAAAGAACACTACAACTTATTCTTCCTATATAATTGTGATTTCATAACTGTTAACCAATCTATCTCCATTTTGCCCTCCCCACTTCTTCCTCACTGTTTGGTAACCACTATTCTACTCTACTTCTCTATTAACTTTTTTTTTTTAAGATTCCACATATGAGCGAGATCATGCGGTATTTGCTTTCTGTGTCTGGCTTATTTCACTTAACATTGTATCCTACAGGGTCATCCATGTTGTTGCAACTGGCAGAATTTCATTCTTTTTTTATGGCTGAATAGTATTTCATTGTGTGTGTGTCCATATATATATATATATATACATATATAATTTTATGTGTAATTATAATTACACATAAAATTATATATAATTATAATTAATTTTATGCATAATTATAATTACACATAAAATTATATATAATTATAATTATAATTATATATAATTATATATAATAATATATATATTATATGTAATATATAATATACATAACATACATAATGTATATTATATATAATATACATAACGTATATTATATACATTATACATTATATATATTATAATACACATAATATATATTATGTATATAATATACATAATATGTATTATATATAAAATATACATAATATATAATGTATATTATACATATAATATATATTATATATTAATAACATATTAATATTAATATTAATTATTATTAATTATTAATAATTATTAATTAATAATTATTATTTTTTATTAATATTATTAATATTAATATATAATACATTAATATTAATAATATATTAATATATAATATATTATATATTATACATAATATATTATATATAATATACATAATATGTATTATATATAATATACATAATATATATTATATATATAATTCACTTGTTTGTTTTTATACACATAGGTTGATTCCATATCTGATTATTAGAAATAGTGCTACAGTAAACATAAGAGTGCAGATATTTTTCAAACACAATGATTTCATTTCCTATGGATATATACCCAGTAGTGGGATTGCTGGGTTATGTGATCGAATGATTGTTTTTTTTTTTTATTTTTTATTTTTTAGCGAACTTCCATAAAGTTTTGCTTAATGGTTGTACTAGTTTACAACCCCATCAACAGTGCGTAAGTGTTCCGTTTTCTCCACTTCCTTGCCAACTCTTGTTATCTTTTACCTTTTTGCTAATAGCCATTCTAATGGGTGAACTGGTATCTCATTGCGGTTTTGATTTGCATTTCCCTGATGGTTAGTGATGTTGAACATGATTTTATTATATATTCGTCTTGACAATTTCTATATTTTCTCTTGTGGCATTTCTTTTAGTTTATTTTGTCCTTTTTTTTTTTTTTTTTTGCGAAGGAGTCTTGCTCTCTTGCCCAAGCTGGAGTGCAGTGGTGCAATCGGGGCTCACGGCAACCTCCATCTCCCTGGTTCAAGCAATTCGCCTGCCTCAGCCTGCTGAGCAGCTGGGGTTACAGGCACACGCCATCATGTTTGGCTAAATTTTTGTATTTTTAGTAGAGAAATGATTTCACCATATTGGTCAGGCTGGTCTCAAACTCCTGACCTCAGGCAATCCGCCTGCCTCAGCCTCCCAGTTTTGCCCATTTTTAAATAAGTTATTTATGTTTTTGCTGTTGAGTTGTTTAAGTTTGTTATATAATCTGGGCATTAACTCCTTAGCAGATGTATAGTTTGCAAATATTGTATCCCATTCTGTAAGTTGTTTTTTCACTCTGTTAAGTTTCCTTTGCTGTGCAAAAGCATTTTAGTTTGATGAAACCCCATTTATCTATTTTTGCTTTTGTTGCCTGTGCTTTTGACGTCTCATTTAAAAAATCCTTGTAGAACCCAAAGTTATAGAGAATTTCCCACATGTTATCTTCTAGTAGTTTTTCATAGTTTTCAATCTTACCTTTAGGTCTTTAATCGCATTTGAGTTGATTTTTGTATAAGGTAAAAGATAGGGGTCTAATTTCATTATCCCACATGTAGATATCCAATCTTCTCAGTACCATTTAATGAAGAGACTGTCTTTACCCCTGTGTGTGCTCTTGACTCCTTTTTGGAAAATCAGTTGACTTTAGGTATGAGAATTTATTTCTGAGCTGTATATTCTCTTCCATTGGTCTATGTGTTTGCTTTATGGCAGTGCCATGCTGTTTTGCTTACTATGGCTTTGTAGTATATTTTGAAGTCAGGTAGTGTGGTGCCTCCAGCTTTGTTATTTTTGCACAGGATTGCTTTGGTTATTTGGGGTCTTTTCTGGTTTCATACAAATTTTAGGGTATTTTTTTCTATTTCTGTGAAGAATTTCATTGGTATTTTGATAGGGATTGCATAGAATCTGTAGGACATTTTGTTAGTATGGTCATTTCAATAGTATCAGTTCTTCCATTCCATGAGTATATAGTGTCCATTTTTTGTGGATCATAAATTTTTCCATCAGTGTGTTATAGTTTTCATTGTAGAGATCTTTCACGACCTTGATTAAATTTATCTGCAGATTTCTTGGTAGCTATTGTAAATGGAATTCCTTTCTTGATGACTTTTTCAGATAGTTCACTATTAGTGTATAGAAACACCACTGAATTTTCTGTGTTGATTTTGTATACTACAACTTTACTGAATTTATTTATGATTTCTAGTAGTTTTTGGTCAAGTCTTTAGGGTTCTCACTCTATATAAGTATATATAGAAAGAACCCTAAAGAGAGAGAGATCATATATATCTATATGATCATATATATAGATGTATACATATGTATGTGAGATCACATTTTCTACAAACAGAAACAATCTGACTTCCTTCTTTCCAGTTTGGATCCCTCTTATTTATTTCTTTTGTCTAATTGCTCTGGCTCTGACCTCCAGTACTATGCTAAATAGAAGTGGTAGAAGTTGACATCCTTGTCTTCCTCCACATCAAAGAGGAAAAGCATTTAACTATTCACCATAAATAAGATGTTAGCTGTGGGTTTGTCACCTATGGCCTTTACTGCGTTGAGGTACACTCCTATACCTACTTTCTTGACAGTTTTTATCATAAAGGAATGTTGACTTTTGTCAAGTGTTCTTTTTGCATCTGTTGAAATGATCACATGGTTTTTGTTCTTCTTTCTATTGTGGTGGTGTATCATATTTACTGATTTGTGCATGTTAAGCCATCCTTTCATCCCTGGGATGAACCCCACTTGATTATAGTGAATACTCTTTTTAGTGTGCTGTCGAAGTCAGTTCACTTGTATCTTGTTGAGAATTTTTGTATCTATGTTCTTCAGGAATATTGGCCTGTTATTTTCATTTTGTGCGTGTCTTTGTCTGGTTTTAGAATCAGGATATTGCGAGCCTCATAAGATGAGTATGGAAGTATTCCTTCCTCATTACTTTTGTGGAAAAGTTTGTGGAGAATTGGTAGTTATTCTTTAACTGTTTGGTAGAATTCAGCAGTGAAGACATCAGGTCCTGGGTGTTGGTTGTTGTTGTTGTTGTTTTGATGGAAGATGTTTTATTATTGATTCAATTTCCAAACTCATTATTGATGTGTTCAGATGTTATATTTCCTCACAATTTAATCTGGGTAGTTGTATGTGTGCAGAAATTTATTCATTTTATTCTACACTATCAAATTTGTTGGCATATAGTTATGAGTAATGTCTTACAATCCCTTCTATTTCTGTGGTGTATCAGTTGTAATGTCTCCTTTTTCATCTTTTATTTATTTGAATTTTCTCTCCTTTTGTCTTAGTTTAGCTAAAGGTTTGTCAGTTTTACCTTTACACTTTGTCTTATTTATCTTTTGAAATATTTTTTAGTGTCTGTTTCATTTATATCTGCTGTGAGCTTTATTATTTCCTTCCTTCTACCAATTTTGGGTTTAGTTTGTTTTTGATGTTCTAGTTACTTGAAGTGTATAATTTTGCTTTGTGATTTGAAAGTCTTTCTTCTTTTTTGGTGTAGGCTTTTATTGCTATAAATTTCCCTCTTAGAACTGCTTTTGCTACGTTCCATAGGTTTGGGTATGTTGGATTTTCATTCTTACTTGTCTCAGTGACTTTTGAAATTTTCCTATTAATGTCTTAATGAGACCTATTGATTTCTTGGGTGCGTGCTATTTAATTTCCATGTTTTTATAAAATTTCCAAGGGCTTTCCTGTTGTTGATTTCTGGCTTTATATCCCTGGAATCAGAAAAGATACTTCATATGATATCTGTCTTCTTAAGTTTGTTAAGACTTATTATGTGTCATAATGTATGACTGGTCCTAGAGAATGTTTGGTGTACAGTTGAGAATAATTTGTATTCTGCAGCTGTTGGATGATGTATTAGTCTGTTTTCATACTGCTGATAAAGACATACCCGAGACTGGGTAATTTACAGAGAAAAAGAGGTTTAGTGGACTCATAGTTCCACGTGGCTGGGGAGGTCTCCCAATCATGATGGAAGGCGAAAGACACATCTTACATGGTAGCAAACAAAATAGAATTGAGAACCAAGTGAAAGGGTTCCCCCTTATAAAACCTCAGATCTTGTTAGACGTATTCACTACCACAAGAACAGTATGGGGGAACCGCCCCCATGATTCAATTATCTCCCACTGGTTCCCTCCCACAACATGTATGAATTATGGGAGCTATAATCAAGATGAGATTTGGGTGGGGATATACAGCCAAACCATATCAGGTGAGATCTTCTTTAGCTGCTAGGTCCATTTGGTCTATGGTATAGTTTGAGTCTGTCATTTTTTGGTTGATTTTCTCTTCATAGAATCTGTCCATTTTTAAAGTGGAGTGTTGAAATTTCCTACTAATATTGTATTGCAGTCTATCTCTACCTTTAAATCTAATATTTGCTTTATATATCTGGTTGTTCTGGTGTTGGGTACATATATAGTTACACCTAAGTAATATATATGTTATGTCCTCTTATTGAATTGGGCCTTTTATCATTTCATTATACAGTGACATTCTTTTTTTATATAGTTTTTTTTATTTAAAGCCTTTTAAAATATGACATGACTGTGGCTACTCCTGCTTGCTTTTCATTTGTTTGCATAAAATATATTTTTCCATCTCTTCACTTTCAGTCTATTTGTCTTTAATAGTGAGGTAAGTATCATGTAGGCAGCATATAGGTGGGTTTTGCTATCCGAATCCATTCATCCACTTTATATCTTTTAAGTAGAGTTTAATCCACTTCTATTGAAGTTTATTATTGATAAATTAGGACTTCCTTCTACCATTTCATTAGTTGTTTTTTAGATTACTTGTTCACTTCTTCCTTTCTTATTGTTTATCCCTCTAGTTTGGTGGTTTTCTGTGGTGCTAAGCTTTGTTTCTTTTCCCTTTTTTGGTGTGTGTGTGTGTATCTGCTGTAATTTCTTTCTTTCTGGTTAGTGAAACTAACATACAGAGTCCGGTATTTGTAACAGACTATTTTACACTGATAACAACTTAACTTCTGTCACATAAAAATACTCTTGACTTCTCCTCCCCACACACACAATTTATATTTTTGTTACCTTACATTGCATCTTTATGAATGGTAGACTCCATGGAACATAGGATCTATGTCACAACTAAATCAATTATTTAATGGCAGCATTAAAGCAGCCCAAAGAATGTGAAAAACTGGTGTGGGTGTATTTAACTTTTTAAAAACTATGTTTCATAATGTTTTCATTAAAAAGTCTTTATCAGTTTGCTAATGCCTAATTTTTACAACCAGCCACCATAGATTTTACAGGATAAATATATTATTTCAGTGGTAATTGAAGCAGAATTTTTGTTGCTCTTCTTACCCTTAGAGATTGTGTATTATCCTCAGACGTAATTCTTTGATTTTTTTTCTTTTCATGTTGTTACACATAGTTACCAACAATCAACGTGAGAATAACCTTTGAATATTTTCAAGCATTAAGATTTGTTTATACAGCTGCAGAATTAGACAACCAACACTCTTGGGTCTTTACCTCTCAGCATACACCTGATTATTAACTTAAAGGTATGATGGGAAAAGTATCAATTTTTGTTGGTCACCTAGATTTGGAAATATGTAATAATTATAAGCTTGGGTCTGCTTCTTCAGAAGCCTAGGAATTCGAGTGATGGTTCTCTGAAGAGGCTGGAAACAAAGTATGTGTTTCCAGAAGGCTTAATAGAATATGTTGAGACATAGGCCATTAACACAAAAGTGAAAGAAATGCAAAAAAGTATAAAAGTAAGGATTTGAGAAGGGAAATTTTATTTTTAAGTCTAAGATTCCTATGAATTATATGAAAGTAAATGTCCTATCCTTAAAATTAGCCAAAGGAAGCACTTTACTTATCAATATGATATGACGTTTCATACTCTTATCTAAAGATATCCTAAACTAAGATCCAGTTTTCTAAGTAAAGACCTTTTACTCATGCTTTAAAGCATGTTAGATGATTCCTACCACATCACATCATGTTGTTTACATGTATGATTTAAACTGCATTTATTCTTCAACTCACTGGTTCCTTAGGCTTCTTATCTTTCCTTGCACGCCTAGATAATTTTATGTAAAATTGATTTTTAGAAGTTTAGTTGCTGGGCGTAGTGGCTGTCGCCTGTAAACCCAGTACTTTGGGAATTCAAGGCAGGTGTATTGCTTGAGTCTTGGAGTTTGAGGCCTGCCTGGGAAAGATGACAAACCCCATTTGTACAAAAATAAAAATATTAGCTGGATATGGTGGCACATGCCTGTGGTCCCAGCTACTCCAAGGCTGAGGTGGGAGGATGGCTTGAGTCCGAGAGGCAGAGGTGTGAGCCAAGATCATGCCCTGCTCTTCAGCCTGGGCAACCAAGCCAGACCCTGTTTCAAAAAAAAAAATCTAGTGAGATTTGATTTCTATTTCTATGTGATTCAAAAGTAGGAGAGCTTCAAGGCAAATGACTATTAAAAAATGGCCATTGCTACTTGCATTTTCTATGAAGCCAGCATACACAGCAACGTGCAACCTAAAAACCAAGCTATTTAATATGTAGCTTAGATTTCAGGTTTGATTGTCTTTGAGGTTTGATTATTGCAGAGATCAATTGCCAGACCAAATATAGTCTATTTCTGTATTTGGTCTTTTTATCATATGAAACATCCCAGCCTTGGGTATAAATTAAGAGCAAATACAGACATTTATACCGATAGCGGTGTAGATATTTCCATGTTTATACAGTTACCGGTGTAGATACTTCCATGTCTATACAGATAGCGGTGTGGATATTTCCATGTTCATACAGATAGTGGTGTAGATATTTCCATGTTTATAGAGATAGTGGTGTAGATATATCCATGTTTATAGAGATAGCGGTGTAGATATTTCCATGTTTATACAGATAGCAGTGTAGATATTTCCATGTTTATACAGATAGCATTGTAGATATTTCCATGTTTATAGAGACAGAGGTGTATATATTTCTATATTTATAGAGATAGCGGCGCACATATTTCCATGTTTATAGAGACAGCGGTGTAGATATTTCCATGTTTATACAGATAGCGGTGTAGATATTTCCATGTTAATACAGGTAGCGGTGTACATATTGCCATGTTCATACAGATAGCGGTGTAGATATTTCCACATTTATACAGATGGCGGTGTACATATTTCCATGTTCATACAGATGGCGGTGTAGATATTTCTATGTTTATAGAGATGGCGGTGTAGATATTTAAATGTTTATACAGATAGCTGTGTAGATATTTCCATGTTTATAGAGATGGCGGTGTAGATATTTCCATGTTTCTACAGATGGCGGTGTAGATATTTCCATGTTTATACAGATGGAGGTGTAGATATTTCCATGTTTTTACAGATAGCGTTGTAGATATTTCCATGTTCACACAGATAGCGGTGTAGATATTTCCACCTTTATACAGATGGTGGTGTAGATTTTTCCATTTCCATACAGACGGCGGTTTAGATATTTCCATTGTTATAAAGATGGCGGTGCAGATATTTCCATTGTGATACAGATGGCGGTGTAGGCATTTTCATGTTGATACAGATGGTGGTGTACATAGTTCCCTGTTCATACAGATGGCGGTGTAGATATTTTCATTTTCCTACCGATGGCGGTGTAGATATTTCCATGTTTATACAGATAGCGGTGTAGATGTATCCATGTTCATACAGATGGCAGTGTAGATAATTCCATGTTCATACAGATGGAGTTGAAGATATTTCCATGTTTATAGATATGGCGGTGTAGATATTTCCATGTTTACACAGAAGGCGGTGTAGATATTTCCATGTTTACACAGATAGCGGTGTAGATATTTCCATGTTTATACAGATAGCGGTGTAGATATTTCAATGTTTATAGAGTTGGCGGTGTAGATATTTTCATGTTCCTACAGTTGGTGGTGTAGATATTTCCATGTGTACACAGATAGCGGTGTAGGTATTTCCAAGTTTATGCAGATAGCGGTGTAGATATTTCCACTTTTAGGCAGATAGCGGTGTAGATATTTCAATGTTTAAACAGATAGCGTTGTAGATATTTCCATGTTCCTACAGAGGGCGGTGTAGATATTTACATGTTTATAGAGATGGCGGTTTAGACATTTCCACGTTCATACAGATGGCGGTGTAGATATTTCCATGTTTATACAGATAGCGGTGTAGATATTTCCGTCTTTATACACATAATGGTGTAGATCTTTCCATGTTTTTAGAGATAGCGGTGTAGATATTTCCATGTTTACACAGATAGCGGTGTAGATATTTCCATGTTTATACAGATGACTCTGTAGATATTTCCATGTTTACAGAGATAGCGGTGTAGATATTTCCAAGTTTACAGAGATATCGGTGTAGATATTTCCGTGTTTACACAGATAGCGGTGTAGATATTTCCATGTTTATACAGATGGCTGTGTAGATATATCCATGTTCATACAGATGGCGGGGTAGATATTTCCATACCCATACAGATGGCGGTGTAGATATTTCCATGTTTATAGATATAGCGGTGTAGGTATTTCCATGTTTACACAGACAGCGGTGTAGATATTTCCATGTTTACACAGATAGCGGTGTAGATATTTCCATGTTTATAGAGATATCAGGGTAGATATTTCCAGGTTTATACAGAGCGTAGTGTAGATATTTCCATGTTTATATAGATGGCTGTGTGGATATTTCCATGTTTATAGAGATAGCGGTGCAGATATCTCCATGTTTACACAGATAGCGGTGTAGATATTTCCATGTTTACACAGATAGCGGTGTAGATATTTCCATGTTCATACAGATAGCGGTGTAGATAATTCCATGTGTATACAGATAACTGTGTAGATATTTACATGTTCCTACAGATGGCTGCGTAGATATTTCCATGTTTATACAGATAGCAGTGAAGATATTTACGTCTTTATACACATAATGCTGTAGATCTTTACATGTTTTCAGAGATAGCGGTGTAGATCTTTCCATGTTTACACAGATAGCGGTGTAGATATTTCCATATTTATACAGATAGCAGTGTAGATATTTCCATGTTTATAGAGATAGTGGTGTAGATATTTACATGTTCCTACAGATGGCTGTGTAGATATTTCCATGTTTATACAGATAGCGGTGTAGATATTTCCATGTTCATACAGATAGCTGTGTAGATATTTCCATGTTTATACAGCTAGCGGTGTAGATATTTCCATGTTTATGGAGATAGTCGTGTAGATATTTCCATGTTCCTACAGTTTGTGGTTTAGATATTTCCATGTTTACACAGACAGCGGTGTAGATATTTCCAAGTTTATGCAGATCGCGGTGCAGATATTTCCACTTTTAGGCAGATAGCGGTGTAGATATTTCAATGTTTAAGCAGATAGCGTTGTAGATATTTCCATGTTCCTACAGAGGGGGGTGTAGATATTTACATGTTTATAGAGATGGCGGTTTAGACATTTCCATGTTCATACATATGGCGGTGTAGATATTTCCATGTTTATACAGACAGCGGTGCAGATATTTCCAGGTTTATACAGATAGCAGTGTAGATATCTCCATCTAAATACAGATGGCGGTGTAGATATTTGTATGTTAATACTGATGGCGGTGCAGATATTTCCATGTTCATACAGATGGCGGTGTAGATATCTCCATGCTCATACAGATAGCGATGTACATATTTCCATGTTTATACAGATAGCGGTGAAGTTGTATGCAAGTTTACACAGATAGCGGTGTAGATATTTCCATGTTCATAGAGATAGCGGTGTAGATACTTCCATGTTCATACAGATAGAGGGGCTGATATTTCCATGTTCATACTGATAGCGGTGCTGATATTTCCATGTTGATACAGATAGCGGTGTAGATATTTCCATGTTTATACAGATAGCAGTGTAGATATTTCCATGTTTATACAATAGCGGTGTAGATATCTCCATCTTAATACAGTTGGCGGTGTAGATATTTATATGTTCATACAGATGGCGGTGCAGATATTTCCATGTTCATACAGATGGCGGTGTAGATATTTCCATGTTTATAGAGATAGCGGTGTAGTTATTTCCATGTGTAAAGAGATAGCTGTGTAGATATTTCCATGTATATGCAGATAGCTGTGTAGATATTTCCATTTTCATGCAGATAGTGGTTTAGATATTTCCATGTTCAAACAGATAGCCGTGTAGATATTTCCATGTTCATACAGATAGCGGTGTAGATATTTCCATGTTTATACAGATAGGGGTGAAGTTGTATGCAAGTTTACACAGATAGCGGTGTAGATATTTCCATGTTCATAGAGATAGCGGTGTAGATATTTAAATGTTCATCCAGAAGGCTGTGTAGATATATCCATGTTCATACAGATAGCGGTGTAGATATTTCCATGTCCATACAGATAGTGGTGTAGATATTTCCATGTTCATACAGATAGCGGTGTAGCTACTTCCATGTTCATACAGATAGCGGTGTAGATATTTCCATGTTCGTACAGATAGCGGTGCTGATATTTCCATGTTCATACAGATAGCGGTGTGGATATTTCCATGTTTATACAGATAGCGGTGTAGTTATTTCCAGGTTTATACAGATAGCGGTGTAGATATCTCCATGTTAATACAGATGGCGGTGTAGATATGTATATGTTCATACAGATGGCGGTGCAGATATTTCCATGTTCATACAGATGGCGGTGTGGCTATTTCCATGTTCAAACAGATAGCTGTGTAGCTATTTCCATGTTCATGCATATAGCGGTGTAGATATTTCCATGTTCATCCATATGGCTGTGTAGATATATCTATGTTCATAGAGATGGCGGTGAAGATATTTCCATGTTCATACAGATAGCGGTGTAGATATTTCCATGTTCATACAGATAGTGGTGTAGATATTTCCATGTTCATACAGATAGCGGTGAAGGTGTATGCATGTTTACAGTGATAGCGGTGTAGATATTTCCATGTTCATAGAGATAGCGGTGTAGATATTTCCATGTTAATCCAGATGGCTGTGTAGATATATCCATGTTCATACAGATAGCGGTGTCGATATTTCCATGTTCATACAGATAGTGCTGTAGATATTTCCATGTTCATACAGATAGCGGTGTATCTATTTCCATGTTCATACAGATAGCGGTGTGGATATTTCCATGTTCAAACAGATAGCGGTGTAGATATTTCCATGTTCATCCAGATGGCTGTGTAGTTATATCCATGTTCATACAGATGGCGGTGAAGATATTTCCATGTTCATACAGATAGCGGTGTAGATATTTCCATGTTCATACAGATAGTGGTGTGGATATTTCCATGTTCATACAGATAGCTGTGTAGTGATTTCCATGTGTAAAGAGATAACTGTGTAGATATTTCCATGTATATGCAGATAGCTGTGTATATATTTCCATTTTCATGCAGATAGCAGTTTCGATATTTCCATGTTGAAACAGATAGCGGTGTAGATATTTCCATGTTCATAGTGATAGCGGTGTAGATACTTCCATGTTCATACAGATAGAGGGGCTGATATTTCCATGTTCATACAGATAGCGGTGCTGATATTTCCATGTTTATACAGATAGCTGTGTAGATATTTCCATGTTTATACAGATAGCGGTGAAAATATTTCCATGTTTATACAGATAGCGGTGTTGATATCTCCATCTTAATACAGTTGGCGGTGTAGATATTTATATGTTCATACAGATGGCGGTGCAGATATTTCCATGTTCATACAGATGGCGGTGTAGATATTTCCATGTTTATAGAGATAGCGGTGTAGTTATTTCCATGTGTAAAGAGATAGCTGTGTAGATATTTCCATGTATATGCAGATAGCTGTGTAGATATTTCTATTTTCATGCTCATAGCGGTTTAGATATTTCCATGTTAAAACAGATAGCGGTGTAGATATTTCCACGTTCATACAGAAAGCGGTGTTGATATTTCCATGCTTATACAGATTGCGGTGAAGATGTATGCTTCTTTACACAGATAGCGGTGTAGATATTTCCATGTTCATGCAGATAGCGGTGTAGATATTTCCATGTTCATCCAGATGGCTGTGTAGATATATCCATGTTCATACAGATAGCGGTGTAGATATTTCCATGTTCATACAGATAGTGGTGTGGATATTTCCATGTTCATACAGATAGCTGTGTAGTGATTTCCATGTGTAAAGAGATAGCTGTGTAGATATTTCCATGTATATGCAGATAGCTGTGTATATATTTCCATTTTCATGCAGATAGCAGTTTCGATATTTCCATGTTGAAACAGATAGCGGTGTAGATATTTCCATGTTCATAGTGATAGCGGTGTAGATACTTCCATGTTCATACAGATAGAGGGGCTGATATTTCCATGTTCATACAGATAGCGGTGCTGATATTTCCATGTTTATACAGATAGCGGTGTAGATATTTCCATGTTTATACAGATAGCGGTGCTGATATTTCCATGTTTATACAGGTAGCGGTGTAGATATTTCCATGTTTAGACAGAGAGCGGTGTAGATATCTGCAATCTTAATACTGATGGCGGTGTAGATATTTATATGTTCATAGAGATGGCGGTGGAGATATTTCCATGTTCATACAGATGGCGGTGTAGATATTTCCGTGTTTATAGAGATAGCGGTGTAGTTATATTCTTGTGTAAAGAGATAGCTTTGTAGGTATTTCCATGTATATGCAGATAGCTGTGTAGATATTTCTATTTTCATGCAGATAGCGGTTTAGATATTTCCATGTTCAAACAGATAGCGGTGTAGATATTTCCATCTTCATACAGATAGCGTTGTAGATATTTCCATGTTTATACAGATAGCGGTGAAGATGTATGCATGTTTACACAGATAGCAGTGTAGATATTTCCATGTTCATACAGATCGCGGTGTAGATATTTCCATGTTCATCCAGATGGCTGTGTAGACATATCCATGTTCATACAGATGGCGGTGAAGATATTTCCATGTTCATACAGATAGCGGTGTAGATATTTCCATGTTCATACAGATTGCGGTGTAGGTATTTCCATGTTCATACAGATGGCTGTGTTGATATATGCATGTTCATACAGATTGCGTTGAAGTTATTTCCATGTTCATAGAGATAGCGGTGTAGATATTTCCATGTTCATACAGATAGCGGTGTAGATATTTCCATGTTCATACCGTTAGCTGTGCTGATATTTCCATGTTTATACAGGTAGCGGTGTAGATATTTCCATGTTTATACAGATAGCTGTGTAGATATTTCTAGGTTTATACAGATAGCGGTGTAGATATTTCCATGTTTATGCAAATAGTGGTGTAGATATCTCCTTCTTAATACAGATGGCGGTGTAGATATTTATATGTTCATACAGATGGCGGTGCAGATATTTCCATGTTCATACAGATTCCGGTGTAGATATTTCAGTGTTTATAGAGATAGCGGTGTAGTTATTTCCATGTGTAAAGAGATAGCTGAGTAGATATTTCCACGTATATGCAGATAGCTGTGTAGTTATTTCCATTTTCATGCAGACAGCGGTGTAGATATTTCCATGTTGAAACAGATAGCGGTGTAGATATTTCCATGGTGAAACAGATAGCGGTGTAGATATTTCCACGTTTATACAGATTGCGGTGAAGATGTATGCATATTTACACAGATAGCGGTGTAGATATTTCCATGTTCATACAGATAGCGGTGTAGATATTTCCGTGTTCATCCAGATGGCGGTGTAGATATATCCATGTTCATACAGATAGCAGTGTAGATATTTCCATGTTCATACAGGTAGTGGTGTAGATATTTCCATGTTCATACAGATAGCGGTGTAGAAATTTCCAAGTTCATAGAGATAGCGGTGTAGATATTTCCATGTTCATACAGATAGCGGTGCTGATATTTCCATGTTTATACAGGTAGCGGTGTAGATATTTCCATGTTTATACAGATTGCGGTGTACATATTTCCATGTTTATACAGATAGCGGTGTAATTATTTCCTAGTTTATACAGATAGCTTTGTAGATATCTCCATCTTAATATAGATGGCGGTGTAGATATTTATATGTTCATACAGATGGCGTTGCAGATATTTCCATGTTCATACATATGGTGTTGAAGATATTTCCGTGTTCATACAGATAGCGGTGTAGTTATTTCCACGTGTAAAGAGATAGCTTTGTAGATATTTCCATGTATATGCAGATAGCAGT
This sequence comes from Gorilla gorilla gorilla, assembly GCF_029281585.2. Lineage (NCBI taxonomy): Eukaryota > Metazoa > Chordata > Mammalia > Primates > Hominidae > Gorilla > Gorilla gorilla. Next base: position 4,515,502 of record NC_073244.2, on the reverse strand, counting down.
GTAGATATTTCTATTTTCATGCAGAGAGCGGTGTAGATATTTCCATGTTCATAAAGATAGCGGTGTAGATATTTCCATGTTTATATAGATAGCGGTGAAGATGTATGCATGTTTACACAGATATCGGTGTAGATATTTCCATGTTCATACTGATCACTTTGTAGATATTTCCATGTTCATCCAGATGGCTGGGTAGACATATCCATGTTCATACCAATGGCGGTGAAGATATTTCCATGTTCATACAGATAGCGGTGTAGATATTTCCATGTTCATACAGATAGCAGTGTAGATATTTCCATGTTCATACAGATGGCTGTGTAGATATATCCATGTTCATACAGATGGCTGTGAAGATATTTCCGTGTTCATACAGATAGCGGTGTAGATATTTCCATGTTCATAGAGATAGCGGTGAAGATATTTCCATGTTCATACCGATAGCTGTGTAGATATCTCCTTCTTAATACAGATGGCGGTGTAGATATTTATAAGTTCATACAGATGGCGGTGCAGATATTTCCATGTTCATACAGATAGCGGTGTAGCTGTTTCCATGTTCATACAGATAGCGGTGTAGAAATTTCCATGTTCACACAGAGAGCGGTGTAGATATTTCCGTGTTCATCCAGATGGCTGTGTAGATATATCCATATTCATACAGATAGCGGTGTAGATATTTCCATGTTTATACATATTGCGGTGAAGATGTATGCATATTTACACAGATAGCGGTGTAGATATTTCCATTTTCATGCAGACAGCGGTGTAGATATTTCCATGTTTATAAAGATAGCGGTGTAGTTATTTCCATGTGTAAAGAGATAGCTTTGTAGATATTTCCATGTATATGCAGATAGCTGTGTAGATATTTCCATTTTCATGCAGACAGCGGTGTAGATATTTCCATGTTCAAACAGATAGCGGTGTAGATATTTCCATGTTCATACAGAAAGCGGTGTAGATATTTCCACGTTTATACATATTGCGGTGAAGATGTATGCATATTTACACAGATAGCGGTGTAGATATTTCCATGTTCATACAGATAGCGGTGTAGATATTTCCGTGTTCTTCCAGATGGCTTTGTAGATATATCCATGTTCATACAGATAGCGGTGTAAATATTTCCATGTTCATACAGGTAGTGGTGTAGATATTTCCATGTTCGTACAGATAGCGGTGTAGCTATTTCCATGTTCATACAGATAGCGGTGTAGAAATTTCCATGTTCATAGAGATAGCGGTGTAGATATTTCCATGTTCATACAGATAGCGGTGCTGATATTTCCATGTTCATACAGGTAGCGGTGTAGATATTTCCATGTTTATACAGATTGCGGTGTAGATATGTCCATGTTTATACAGATAGCGGTGTAGATATTTCCAAGTTTATACAGATAGCGGTGTAGATATCTGCATCTTAATAAAGATGGTGTTGCAGATATTTATATGTTCATAGAGATGGCGGTTCAGATATTTCCATGTTCATGCAGATGGCGGTGTAGATATTTGTATGTTTATAGAGATAGCGCTGTAGTTATTTCCATGTGTAAAGAGATAGCTTTGTAGATATTTCCATGTATATGCAGATCGCTGTGTAGATATTTCCATTTTCATGCAGATAGCGGTTTAGATATTTCCATGTTCAAACAGATAGCGGTGAAGATATTTCCATCTTCATAGAGATAGCGGTGTAGATATTTCCATGTTTATACAGATAGCGGTGAAGATGTATGCATGTTTACACAAATAGCGGTGTAGATATTTCCATGTTCATACAGATAGCGGTGTAGATATTTTCATGTTCATCCAGATGGCTGTGTAGATATATCCATGTTCATACAGATGGCGGTGAAAATATTTCCATGTTCAGATAGCGGAGTAGATATTACCATGTTCATACAGATAGCGGTGTAGATATTTCCATGTTCATACAGACAGCGGTGCTGATATTTCCATGTTCATCCAGATGGCTGTGTAGATATATCTATGTTCATACAGAAGGTGGTGAAGATATTTCCATCTTCATACAGATATCGGTGTAGATATTTCCATGTTTATACAGATAGCGGTGTAGATATTTCCATGTTTATACAGATAGCGGTGTAGATATCTCCATCTTAATACAGATGGCGGTGCAGATATTTATATGTTCATAGAGATGGCGGTTCAGATATTTCCATGTTCATACAGATGGCGGTGTAGATATTTCCACGTTTATAGAGATAGGGGTGTAGTTATTTCCATGTGTAAAGAGATAGCTTTGTAGATATTTCCATGTATATGCAGATAGCTGTGTAGATATTTCGTTTTCATGCAGATAGAGGTGTAGATACTTCCATGTTCAAACAGATAGCGGTGTAGATATTTCAATGTTCATACAGATTGCAGTGTAGGTATTTCCATGTTTATACAGATAGCGGTGAAGATGTATGCATGTTTACACAGATAGCGGTGTAGATAGTTCCATGTTCATACAGATAGCGGTGTAGATATTTCCATGTTCATCCAGATGGCTGTGTAGATAAATCCATGTCCATACAGATGTCGGTGAAGATACTTATATCTTCATACAGATGGCGGTGTAGATATTTCCATGCTCATACAGATAGCGGTGTAGATATTTCCATGTTTATACAGATAGCGGTGTAGATATCTCCATCTTAATACAGATGGCGGTGCAGATATTTCCATGTTCATACAGATGGCGGTGTAGACATTTCCATGTTTATAGAGATATCGGTGTAGTTATTTCCATGTGTAAAGAGATAGCTTTGTAGATATTTCCATGTATATGCAGATAGCTGTGTAGATATTTCCATTTTCATGCAGATAGAAGGGTAGATATTTCCATGCTCAAACAGATAGCGGTGTAGATATTTCCATGTTCATACAGATAGCGGTGTAGATATTTCCATGTTTATACAGATAGCGGTGTAGATATTTCCATGTTCATACAGATAGCGGTGTAGATATTTCCATGTTCATACAGATAGCGGTGTAGATATTTCCATGTTCATACAGATAGCGGTGTAGATATTTCCATGTTCATACAGATAGCGGTGCTGATATTTCCATGTTCATACAGATGGCGGTGTAGATATTTCCATGTTTATAGAGATATCGGTGTAGTTATTTCCATGTGTAAAGAGATAGCTTTGTAGATATTTCCATGTATATGCAGATAGCTGTGTAGATATTTCCATTTTCATGCAGATAGCGGTGTAGATATTTCCATGCTCAAACAGATAGCGGTGTAGATATTTCCATGTTCATACAGATAGCGGTGTAGATATTTCCATGTTTATACAGATAGTGGTGAAGATGTATGCTTGTTTACACAGATAGCGGTGTAGATATATCCATGTTCATACATATAGCGGTGTAGATATTTCCATTTTCATCCAGATGGCTGTGTAGATATATCCATGTTCATACAGATGGCGGTGAAGATATTTCCATGTTCATACAGATATCGGTGTAGATATTTCCATGTTCATAAAGATAGCGGTGTAGATATTTCCTTGTTCATACAGATAGCGGTGCTGATATTTCCATGTTTATACAGAAAGCAGTGTAGATATTTCCATGTTTATACAGGTAGCGGTGTAGATATTTCCATGTTCATACAGATAGTGGTGCTGATATTTCCATGTTTATACAGATAGCTGTGTAGATATTTCTATGTTTATACAGATAGCGGCGTAGATATCTCCATTTTAATACAGATGGCGGTGCAGACATTTATATGTTCATAGAGATGGCGGTTCAGATATTTCCATGTTCATACAGATGGCGGTGAAGATATTTCCATGTTTATAGAGATTGCGGTGTAGTTATTTCGATGTGTAAAGAGATAGCTTTGTAGATATTTCCATGTATATGCAGATAGCTGTGTAGATATTTCCATTTTCATGCAGATAGCTGTGTAGATATTTCAATGCTCAAACAGATAGCGGTGTAGATATTTCCATGTTCATACAGATAGCGGTGTAGCTATTTCCATGTTTATACAGATAGCGGTGTAGATATTTCCATGTTTATACAGATAGCGGTGTAGATATTTCCATGTTCATACAGAAAGCGGTGTAGCTATTTCCATGTTCATACAGATAGCGGTGTAGATATTTCCATGTTCATCCGGATGGCTGTGTAGATATTTCCATGTTCATACAGATAGCGGTGCTGATATTTCCATGTTCATACAGATGGCGGTGTAGATATTTCCATGTTTATAGAGATATCGGTGTAGTTATTTCCATGTGTAAAGAGATAGCTTTGTAGATATTTCCATGTATATGGAGATAGCTGTGTAGATATTTCCATTTTCATGCAGATAGCGGTGTAGATATTTCCATGCTCAAACAGATAGCGGTGTAGATATTTCCAAGTTCATACAGATAGCGGTGTAGATATTTCCATGTTTATACAGATAGCGGTGAAGATGTATGCTTGTTTACACGGATAGCGGTGTAGATATTTCCATGTTCATACAGATAGCGGTGTAGATATTTCCATGTTTATACAGATAGCGGTGAAGATGTATGCTTGTTTACACAGATAGCGGTGTAGATATATCCATGTTCATACATATAGCGGTGTAGATATTTCCATTTTCATCCAGATGGCTGTGTAGATATATCCATGTTCATACAGATGGCGGTGAAGATATTTCCATGTTCATACAGATATCGGTGTAGATATTTCCATGTTCATAAAGATAGCGGTGTAGATATTTCCTTGTTCATACAGATAGCGGTGCTGATATTTCCATGTTTATACAGAAAGCAGTGTAGATATTTCCATGTTTATACAGGTAGCGGTGTAGATATTTCCATGTTCATACAGATAGTGGTGCTGATATTTCCATGTTTATACAGATAGCGGTGTAGATATTTCTATGTTTATACAGATAGCGGCGTAGATATCTCCATTTTAATACAGATGGCGGTGCAGACATTTATATGTTCATAGAGATGGCGGTTCAGATATTTCCATGTTCATACAGATGGCGGTGAAGATATTTCCATGTTTATAGAGATTGCGGTGTAGTTATTTCGATGTGTAAAGAGATAGCTTTGTAGATATTTCCATGTATATGCAGATAGCTGTGTAGATATTTCCATTTTCATGCAGATAGCTGTGTAGATATTTCAATGCTCAAACAGATAGCGGTGTAGATATTTCCATGTTCATACAGATAGCGGTGTAGATATTTCCATGTTTATACAGATAGCGGTGTAGATATTTCCATGTTTATACAGATAGCGGTGTAGATATTTCCATGTTTATAGAGATAGCGGTGTAGTTATTTCCATGTGTAAATAGCTGTATAGATATTTCCATGTGTATGCAGATAGCTTTGTAGATATTTCCATTTTCATGCTGATACCGGTGTAGATATTTCCATGTTCAAACAGATAGTGGTGTAGATATTTCCATGTTCATACAGATAGCTGTGTAGATATTTCCATGTTTATACAGATAGTGGTGAAGATGAATGTATGTTTAGACAGATATCGGTGTAGATATTTCCATGTTAATACAGACAGCGGTGCTGATATTTCCATGTTCATCCAGATGGCTGTGTAGATATATCTATGTTCATACAGATGGCGGTGAAGATGTTTCCATGTTCATAAAGATATCGGTGTAGATATTTCCATGTTCATACAGATAGCGGTGTAGATATTTCCATGTTCAGACAGATAGCGGTGCTGATATTTCTATGTTTATACAGATAGCGGTGTAGATATTTCCATGTTTATACAGATAGCGGTGTAGATATTACCATGTTTATACAGATAGCGATGTAGATATTTCCATGTTTATACAGATAGCGGTGTAGATATTTCCATGTTCATCCAGATGGCAGTGTAGATATTTCCATGTTCATACAGATAGCGGTGCTGATATTTCCATGATCATACAGATGGCGGTGTAGATATTTCCATGTTTATAGAGATATCGGTGTAGTTATTTCCATGTGTAAAGAGATAGCTTTGTAGATATTTCCATGTATATGCAGATAGCTGTGTAGATATTTCCATTTTCATGCAGATAGCGGTGTAGATATTTCCATGCTCAAACAGATAGCAGTGTAGATAATTCCATGTTCATACAGATAGCGGGGTAGATATTTCCATGTTTATACAGATAGCGGTGAAGATGTATGCTTGTTTACACGGATAGCGGTGTAGATATTTCCATGTTCATACAGATAGCGGTGTAGATATTTCCATGTTCATCCAGATGGCTGTGTAGACATATCCATGTTCATACAGATAGCGGTGCTGATATTTCCATATTCATCCAGATGGCTGTGTAGATATTTCCATGTTCATACAGATAGCGGTGCTGATATTTCCATGTTTACACAGGTAGTGGTGTACATATTTCCATGCTTATACAGATAGCGGTGTAGATACTTCCATGTTTATACAGATAGCGATGAAGATGTATGCATGTTTACACAGATAGCGGTGTAGATATTTCCATGTTCATACAGATATTGGTGTAGATATTTCCATGTTCATCCAGATGGCTGTGTAGATATATCCATGTTCATACAGATGGCGGTGAAGATATTTCCATGTTCATACAGATATCTGTGTAGATATTTCCATGTTCATACAGATAGCGGTGTAGATATTTCCATGTTCATACAGATAGCGGTGCTGATATTTCCATGTTTATACAGATAGTGGTGTAGATATTTCCATGTTTATACAGATATCGTTGTAGATATTTCCATGTTCATACAGATAGCGGTGTAGATATTTCCATGTTCATACAGATAGCGGTGCAGATATTTCCATGTTCATACAGATAGTGGTGTAGATATTTCCATCTTAATACAGGTAGCGGTGTAGCTATTTCCATGTTCATACAGATAGCGGTGTAGATATTTCCTTGTTCATCCAGATGGCTGTGTAGATATTTCCATGTTCATACAGATAGCGGTGCTGATATTTCCATGTTTATACAGGTAGCGGTGTAAATATTTCCATGGTCATACAGATAGCGGTGTAGATATTTCCATGTTTATACAGATAGCGGTGTAGATATTTCCATGTTTACACAGATAGCGGTGTAGATATCTCCATCTTTATGCAGATGGCGGTGTAGATATTTATATCTTCAAACAGATGGCGGTGCAGATATTTCCATGTTCATACAGATGGCGGTGTACATATTTCCATGTTTATAGAGATAGCGGTGTAGTTATTTCCATGTGTAAAGAAATTTCTTTGTAGATATTTCCATGTATATGCAGATAGCTGTGTAGATATTTCCATTTTCATGCAGATAGCGGTGTAGATATTTCCATGTTCAAACAGATAGAGGTGTAGATATTTCCATGTTCATACAGATAGCGGTGTAGATATTTCCATGTTTATACAGATAGCGGTGAAGATGTATGCATGTTTACACAGATAGCGGTGTAGATATTTCCGTGTTCATCCAGATGGCTGTGTAGATATTTCCATGTTCATCCAGATGGCTGTGTAGATATATCCAAGTTCATACAGATGGCGGTGAATATATTTCCATGTTCATACAGATAGCAGTGTAGATATTTCCATGTTCATACACGTAGTGGTGTAGGTATTTCCATGTTCATGCAGATAGCGTTGTAGCTATTTCCATGTTCATACATATAGCGGTGTAGATATTTCCATGTTCATCCAGATGGCTGTGTAGATATATCCTTGTTCATACAGATGGCGGTGAAGATATTTCCATGTTCATACAGATGGCGGTGTAGATATTTCCATGTTCATACAGATAGCGGTGTGGACATTTCCATGTTCATACAGATAGCGGTGTAGCTATTTCCATGTTCATACAGATAGCGGTGTAGATATTTCTATGTACATACAGATAGCGGTGTAGATATTTCCATGTTCATACAGATTGCGGTGCTGATATTTCCATGTTTATACAGGTAGCGGTGTAGATATTTCCATGTTTATACAGATAGCGGTGTAGATATTTCCATGTTTATACAGATAGCGGTTTAGATATTTCCATGTTTATACAGATAGCGGTGTAGATATCTTCATCTTAATACAGATGGCGGTGTAGATATTTATATGTTCATACAGACGGCGGTGTAGATATTTCCATGTTCATACAGATGGCGGTGTAGATATTTCCATGTTTATAGAGATATCGGTGTAGTTATTTCCATGTGTAAAGAGATAGCTTTGTAGATATTTCCATGTATATGCAGATAGCTGTGTAGATATTTCCATTTTCATGCAGATAGCTGTGTAGATATTTCAATGCTCAAACAGATAGCGGTGTAGATATTTCCATGTTCATACAGATAGCGGTGTAGGTATTTCCATGTTTATACAGATAGCGGTGTAGATATTTCCATGTTTATACAGATAGCGGTGTAGATATTTCCATGTTCATACAGATAGCGGTGTAGCTATTTCCATGTTCATACAGATAGCGTTGTAGATATTTCCATGTTCATCCCGATGGCTGTGTAGATATTTCCATGTTCATACAGATGGTGGTGTAGATATTTCCATGTTTATAGAGATAGCGGTGTAGTTATTTCCATGTGTAAATAGCTGTATAGATATTTCCATGTGTATGCAGATAGCTTTGTAGATATTTCCATTTTCATGCTGATACCGGTGTAGATATTTCCATGTTCAAACAGATAGTGGTGTAGATATTTCCATGTTCATACAGATAGCAGTGTAGATATTTCCATGTTTATACAGATAGCGGTGTAGTTATTTCCATGGTTATACAGATAGTGGTGAAGGTGTATGCATGTTTACACAGATAGCGGTGTAGATATTTCCATGTTCACAGATCGCGGTGTAGATATTTCCATGTTCATCCAGATGGCTGTTTAGCCATATCCATTTTCATACAGATGGCGGTGAAGATATTTCCATGTTCGTACTGATAGCGGTGAAGATATTTCCATGTTCATACAGATAGCGGTGTAGATATTTCCATCTTCATACAGATGGCTATGTAGATATGTCCATGTTCATACAGATGGCGGTAAAGATATTTCCATGTTCATACAGATAGCGGTGTAGATATATCCATGTTCATACAGATAGCGGTGTAGATATTTCCATGTTCATACCGATAGCGGTGCTGATATTTCCTTGTTTATACAGATAGCGGTGTAGATATTTCCACGTTTATAAAGATAGCGGTGTAGATATTTCCATCTTTATACAGATAGCGGTGTAGATATCTCCTTCTTAATACAGATGGCGGTGCAGATATTTCCATGTTCATACAGATGGCGGTGTAGATATTTCCATGTTTATAGAGATAGCGGTGTAGTTATTTCCATGAAGATAGCTGTGTAGATATTTCCATGTATATGCAGATAGCTGTGTAGATATTTCCATTTTCATGCAGACAGCGGTGTAGATATTTCCATGTTCAAACAGATAGCGGTGAAGGTATTTCCATGTTCATACAGATAGCGGTGTAGATATTTCCATGTTCATACAGATAGCGGTGTAGATATTTCCATGTTCATACACATAGCGGTGTAGATATTTCCATGTTCATATAGATAGCGGTGCAGATATTTCCATGTTTATACAGGTAGTGGTGTAGATATTTCCATGTTTATACAGATAGCGGTGTAGATATTTCCATGTTTAAACAGATAGCGGTGTAGATATTTCCATGTTTATACAGATAGCAGTGGAGATATCTCTATCTAAATACAGATGGCGGTGTAGATATTTATATTTTCATACAGATGGCGGTGTAGATATTTATATGTTCGTACAGATGGCGGTGTAGATATTTCCATGTTTATACAGATAGCAGTGTAGATATCTCCATCTTAATACAGATGGCGGTGTAGATATTTATATGTTCGTACAGATGGCGGTGCAGATATTTCCATGTTCATAGAGATGGCGGTGTAGATATTTCCATGTTCATACAGATAGCGGTGTAGTTATTTCCATGTGTAAAGAGATAGCTGTGTACATATTTGTATATGCAGATAGCAGTGTAGATATTTCCATTTTCATGCAGATAGCGGTGTATATATTTCCATGTTCAAACAGATAGCGGTGTAGATATTTCCATGTTCATACAGATACCAGTGTAGATATTTCCATGTTCATAGAGATAGCGGTGTAGATATTTCCATGTTCATACAGATAGCGGTGCTGATATTTCCATGTTTGTACAGGTAGCGGTGTAGATATTTCCATGTTTATACAGATTGCGGTGTAGATATTTCCATGTTTATACAGATAGCGGTGTAGATATTTCCAACTTTATACAGATAGCGGTGTAGATATCTCCATCTTAATATAGATGGCGGTTTAGATATTTAAATGTTCATACAGGTGGCGGTGCAGATATTTCCATGTTCATACAGATTGCGGTGTAGCTATTTCCATGTTTATAGAGATATCGCTGTACTTATTTCCGTGTGTAAAGAGATAGCTTTGTAGATATTTCCATGTATATGCAGATCGCTGTGTAGATATTTCCATTTTCATGCAGATAGCCGTGTAGATATTTCCATGTTCAAACAGATAGCGGTGTAGATATTTCCATGTTCATACAGATAGCAGTGTAGATATTTCCATGTTTATACAGATAGCGGTGAAGATGTATGCATGTTTACACAGATAGCGGTGTAGATATTTCCATGTTCATACAGATAGCGGTGTAGATATTTCCATGTTCATCCAGATGGCTGTGTAGATATATCCATGTTCATACAGATGGCAGTGAAGATATTTCCATGTTCATACAGATAGCGGTGTAGTTATTTCCATGTGTAAAGAGATAGCAGTGTAGATATTTCCATGTTCATACAGATAGCGGTGTAGATATTTCCATGGTTATACAGATAGCGGTGAAGGTGTATGCATGATTACACAGATGGCCATGAAGATATTTCCAAGTTCATACAGATAGCGGTGTAGATATTTCCATGTTCATACAGATGGCTGTGTAGATATATCCATGTTCATACAGATGGCGGTGAAGATATTTCCATGTTCATACTGATGGCGCTGTAGATATTTCCATGTTCATACAGATAACGGTGTAGTTATTTCCATGTATAAAGAGATAGCTGTGTAGATATTTAAATGTATATGGAGATAGCAGTGTAGATATTTCCATTTTCATGCAGATAGCGGTGTAGATATCTCCATCTTAATAAATGGCGGTGTAGATATTTATATGTTCATACAGCTGGCATTGCAGATATTTCCATGCTCATACAGATGCCGGTGTAGATATTTGTAAGTTTATAGAGATAGAGCTGTAGTTATTTCCATGTGTAAAGAGATAGCTTTGTAGATATTTCCATGTATATGCAGATCGCTGTGTAGATATTTCCATTTTCATGCAGATAGCGGTGTAGATATTTCCATGTTCAAACAGATAGCAGTGTAGATATTTCCATTTTCATACAGATAGCAGTGTAGATATTTCCATGTTTATACAGATAGCGGTGAAGATGTATGCATGATTACACAGATAGCGGTGTAGATATTTCCATCTTCATACAGATAGCGGTGTAGATATTTCCATGTTCATCCAGATGTCTGTGTAGAAATATCCATGTTCATACAGATGGCGGTGAAGATATTTCCATGTTCATACAGATAGCGGTGTACTTATTTCCATGTGTAAAGAGATAGCTGTGTAGATATTTCCATGTATATGCAGATATCTGTGTAGATATTTCCATTTTCATGCAGATAGCGGTTTAGATATTTCCATGTTCAAACAGATAGCGGTGTAGATTTTTCCATGTTCATACAGATAGCGGTGTAGATATTTCCATGTTTATACAGATAGCGGTGAAGGTGTATGCATGTTTACACAGATAGCGGTGTAGATATTCCCATGTTCATACAGATCGCGGTGTAGATTTTTCCATGTTCATCCAGATGGATGTATAGACATATCCATGTTCATACAGATGGCTGTGAAGATATTTCTATGTTCATACAGATAGCGGTGTAGATATTTCCATGTTCATACAGATAGCGGTGTAGATATTTCCATGTTCATACAGATGGCTGTGTAGATATATCCATTTTCATACAGATGGCGTTGAAGATATTTCCATGTTCATACAGATTGCGGTGTAGCTATTTCCATGTTCATACAGATAGCGGTGTAGATATTTCCATGTTCATACCGATAGCGGTGCTGATATTTCCATGTTTATACAGGTAGTGGTGTAGATATTTCCATGTTTATACAGATAGCGGTGTAGATATTTCCATGTTTATACAGATAGCGGTGTAAATATTTCCATGTTTATACAGATAGCGGTGTAGATATCTCCTTCTTAATGCAGATGGCGGTGTAGATATTTATGTGTTCATACTGATGGCGGTGCCGATATTTCCATGTTCCTACAGATGGCGGTGTAGATATTTCCATGTTTATAGAGATAGCGGTGTAGTTATTTCCATGTGTAAAGAGATAGCTGCGTAGATATTTCCATGTATATGCAGATAGCTGTGTAGATATTTCCATTTTCATGCAGATAGCGGTGTAGAAATTTCCATGTTCAGATAGAGGTGTAGATATTTACATGTTCATACAGATAGCGGTGCTGATATTTCCATGTATATACAGGTAGCGGTGTAGATATTTCCATGTTTATACTGATTGCGGTGTACATATTTCCATGTTTGTACAGATAGCGGTGTAGATATTTCCAAGTTTATAGAGATAGCGGTGTAGATATCTCCATCTTAATATAGATGGCGGTGTAGATATTTATATGTTCATACAGATGGCGGTGCAGATATTTCCATGTTCATACAGATGGCGGTGTAGATATTTGTATGTTTATAGAGATAGCGCTGTAGTTATTTCCATGTGTAAAGAGATAGCTTTGTAGATATTTCCATGTATATGCAGATCGCTGTGTAGATATTTCCATTTTCATGCAGATAGCGGTGTAGATATTTCCATGTTCAAACAGATAGCGGTGTAGATATTTCCATGTTCATACAGATAGCAGTGTAGATATTTCCATGTTTATATAGATAGCGGTGAAGGTGTATGCATGTTTACAGAGATAGCGGTGTAGATATTTCCATCTTCATACAGATAGCGGTGTAGATATTTCCATGTTCATCCAGATGGCTGTGTAGATATATCCATGTTCATACAGATGGCGGTGAAGATATTTCCATGTTCATACAGATAGCGGTGTAGTTATTTCCACATGTAAAGAGATAGCTGTGTAGATATTTCCATGTATATGCAGATAGCTGTGTAGATATTTCCATTTTCATGCAGATAGCGGTTTAGATATTTCCATGTTCAAACAGATAGCGGTGTAGATATTTCCATGTTCATACAGATAGCGGTGTAGTTATTTCCATGGTTATACAGATAGCGGTGAAGGTGTATGCATGTTTACACAGATAGCGGTGTAGATATTTCCATGTTCGCAGATCGCGGTGTAGATATTTCCATGTTCATCCAGATGGCTGTGTAGCCATATCCATTTTTATACAGATGGCGGTGAAGATATTTCCATGTTCGTACTGATACCGGTGAAGATATTTCCATGTTCATACAGATAGCGGTGTAGATATTTCCATCTTCATACAGATGGCTATGTAGATATGTCCATGTTCATACAGATGGCGGTAAAGATATTTCCATGTTCATACAGATAGCGGTGTAGATATATCCATGTTCATACAGATAGCGGTGCAGATATTTCCATGTTCATACCGATAGCGGTGCTGATATTTCCTTGTTTATACAGATAGCGGTGTAGATATTTCCATGTTTATACAGATAGCGGTGTAGATATTTCCATGTTTATACAGATAGCGGTGTAGATATTTCCATCTTTATACAGATAGCGGTGTAGATATCCCCTTCTTAATACAGATGGCTGTGTAGAGATTTATATGTTCTTACAGATGGCGGTGCAGATATTTCCATGTTCATACAGATGGCCGTGTAGATATTTCCATGTTTATAGAGATAGCGGTGTAGTTATTTCCATGTGTAAAGAGATAGCTGTGCAGATATTTCCATGTATATGCAGATAGCTGTGTAGATATTTCCATTTTCATGCAGACAGCGGTGTAGATATTTCCATGTTCAAACAGATAGCGGTGAAGATATTTCCATGTTCATACAGATAGCGGTGTAGATATTTCCATGTTCATACAGATAGCGGTGTAGATATTTCCATGTTCATACAGATAGCTGTGTAGATATTTCCATGTTCATACAGATAGTGGTGTAGATATCTCCATCTTAATATAGATGGTGGTTTAGATATTTAAATGTTCATACAGGTGGCGGTGCAGATATTTCCATGTTCATACAGATTGCGGTGTAGCTATTTCCATGTTTATAGAGATAGCACTGTACTTATTTCCATGTGTAAAGAGATAGCTTTGTAGATATTTCCATGTATATGCAGATCGCTGTGTAGATATTTCCATTTTCATGCAGATAGCCATGTAGATATTTCCATGTTCAAACAGATAGCGGTGTAGATATTTCCATGTTCATACAGATAGCAGTGTAGATATTTCCATGTTTATACAGATAGCGGTGAAGATGTATGCATGTTTACACAGATAGCGGTGTAGATATTTCCATGTTCATACAGATAGCGGTGTAGATATTTCCATGTTCATCCAGATGGCTGTGTAGATATATCCATGTTCATACAGATGGCTGTGAAGATATTTCCATGTTCATACAGATAGCGGTGTAGTTATTTCCATGTGTAAAGAGATAGCTGTGTAGATATTTCCATGTATATGCAGATAGCTGTGTATATATTTCCATTTTCATGCAGATAGCGGTTTAGATATTTCCATGTTCAAACAGATAGCGGTGTAGATATTTCCGTGTTCATACAGATAGCGGTGTAGATATTTCCATGTTCAAACAGATAGCGGTGTAGATATTTCCGTGTTCATACAGATAGCGGTGTAGATACTTCCATGTTCTTACAGATAGAGGGGCTGATATTTCCATATTCATACAGATAGCGGTGCTGATATTTCCATGTTTATACAGATAGCGGTGTGGATATTTCCATGTTTATACAGATAGCGGTGTAGATATTTCCATGTTTATACAGATAGCGGTGTAGGTATCTCCATCTTAAAACAGATGGCGGTGTAGATATTTATGTGTTCATACTGATGGCGGTGCAGATATTTCCATGTTCATACAGATAGCGGTGTAGATATTTCCATGTTCATACAGATGGCGGTGTAGATATTTCAATGTTCATACAGATAGCGGTTTAGATATTTCCTTCTTAATACAGATGGCGGTGTAGATATTTATATGTTCATACAGATGGCGGTGCAGATATTTCCGTGTTCATACAGATGGCGGTGTAGATATTTCCATGTTTATAGAGATAGCGGAGTGGTTATTTCCATGTGTTAAGAGATAGCTGTGTAGATATTTCCATGTATTTGCAGATAGCTGTGTAGATATTTCCATTTTCATGCAGACAGCAGTGTAGATATTTCCATGTTCAAACAGATAGCGGTGTAGATATTTCCATGTTCATACAGATAACGGTGTAGATATTTCCATGTTCATACAGATAGCGGTGTAGATATTTCCATGTTCATACAGATGGCGGTGTAGATATTTCCATGTTCATACAGATGGCGGCGCTGATATTTCCATGTTTATACAGGTAGTGGTGTAGATATTTCCATGTTTATACAGATAGCGGTGTAGATACTTCCATGTTTATACAGATAGCGGTGTAGATAATTCCATGTTTATACAGATAGCAGTGTAGATATCTCCATCTTAATACAGATGGCGGTGTAGATATTTATATGTTCATACAGATGGCGGTGCAGATATTTCCATGTTCATACAGATGGCGGTGTACATATTTCCATTTTCATACAGATAGCTGTGTAGTTATTTCCATGTGTAAAGAGATAGCTGTGTAGATATTTAAATGTATATGCAGATAGCAGTGTAGATATTTCCATTTTCATGCAGATAGCGGTGTAGATATTTCCATGTTCAAACAGATAGCGGTGTAGATATTTCCATGTTCATACAGATAGCGGTGTAGATATTTCCATGTTTATACAGATAGCTGTGAAGATGTATGCATGTTTACACAGATAGCGGTGTAGATATTTCCATCTTCATCCAGATGGCTGTGTAGATATATCCATGTTCACACAGATAGCGGTGTAGCTATTTCCATGTTCATACAGATAGAGGTGTAGATATTTCCATGTTCATACAGATAGCGGTGTAGATATTTCCATGTTCATACAGATAGCGGTGCTGATATTTCCATGTTTATACAGGCAGCGGTGTAGATATTTCCATGTTTATACAGATAGCGGTTTAGATATTTCCTTCTTAATACAGATGGCGGTGTAGATATTTATATGTTCATACAGATGGCGGTGTAGATATTTCCATGTTTATACAGATAGCAGTGTAGATATCTCCATCTTAATACAGATGGCGGTGTAGATATTTATATGTTCATACAGATGGCGGTGCAGATATTTCCATGTTCATACAGATGGCGGTGTAGATATTTCCATGTTCATACAGATAGCGGTGTAGTTATTTCCATGTGTAAAGAGATAGCTGTGTAGATATTTAAATGTATATGCAGATAGCAGTGTGGATGTTTCCATTTTCATGCAGATAGCGGTGTAGATATTTCCATGTTCAAACAGATAGCGGTGTAGGTATTTCCATGTTCATACAGACAGCGGTGTAGATATTTCCAAGTTCATACAGATAGAGGTGCTGATATTTCCATGTTTATACAGGCAGCGTTGTAGATATTTCCATGTTTATACAGATAGCGGTTTAGATATTTCCTTCTTAATAGAGATGGCGGTGTAGATATTTATATGTTCATACAGATGGCGGTATAGATATTTCCATGTTTATACAGATAGCAGTGTAGATATCTCCATCTTAATACAGATGGCGGTGTAGACATTCATATGTTCATACAGATGGCGGTGCAGATATTTCCATGTTCATACAGATGGCGGTGTAGATATTTCCATGTTCATACAGATAGCGGTGTAGTTATTTCCATGTGTAAAGAGATAGCTGTGTAGATATTTAAATGTATATGCAGATAGCAGTGTAGATATTTCCATTTTCATGCAGATAGCGGTGTAGATATTTCCATGTTCAAAGAGATAGCGGTGTAGATATTTCCATGTTCATACAGATAGCGGTGTAGATATTTCTATGTTCATACAGATAGCGGTGTAGATATTTCCATGTTTATACAGATAGCGGTGAAGATCTATGCATGTTTACACAGATAGCGGTGTAGATATTTCCATGTTCATCCAGATGGCTCTGTAGATATATCCATGTTCATACAGATAGCGGTGTAGATATTTCCATGTTCATACAGATAGCGGTGTGGATATTTCCATGTTCATCCAGATGGCTGTGTAGATATATCCATGTTCATACAGATAGCGGTGCAGATATTTCCATGTTCATACATATAGTGGTGTAGCTATTTCCATGTTCATACAGATAACGGAGTAGCTATTTCCATGTTCATACAGATGGCAGTGTAGATATTTCCATGTTCATACAGATAGCAGTGTAGATATTTCCATGTTCATACAGATAGCGGTGCTGATATTTCCATGTTTATACAGGCAGCGGTGTAGATATTTCCATGTTTATACAGATAGCGGTTTAGATATTTCCTTCTTAATACAGATGGCGGTGTAGATATTTATATGTTCATACAGATGGCGGTGCAGATATTTCCATGTACATACATATGGCGGTGTAGATATTTCCATGTTTATAGATATAGCGGTGTAGTTATTTCCATGTTTAAAGAGATAGCTGTGTAGATATTTCCATGTATATGCAGATAGCTTTGTAGATATTTCCATTTTCATGCAGATAGCGGTGTAGATATTTACATGTTCAAACAAATAGCGGTGTAGATATTTCCATGTTCATTCAGATAGCTTTTTAGATACTTCCATGTTCATACAGATAGCGGTGTAGATATTTCCATGTTCATACAGATAGCGGTGTAGATATTTCCATGTTCATAGAGATAGCGGTGCTGATATTTCCATGTTTATATAGGTAGCGGTGTAGATATTTCCATGTTTATACAGATAGCGGTGTAGATATTTCCATGTTCATACAGATAGCGGTGTAGATATTTCCATCTTAATACAGATAGAGGTGTAGATATTTCCATGTTTAAACAGATTGCGGTGTAGATATTTCCATCTTTATAGAAATTGCGCTGTAGATATTTCCATGTTCATACAGATGGCGGTGTAGATATTTCCATGTTTATATAGATGGCGGTGTAGATATTTCCATCTTAGTACAGATAGCAGTGTAGATATTTCCATGTTTATACAGATGGCTGTGTAGATATTTTCATGTCGATACAGATGGCGGTGTAGGTATTTCCATGTTTATAGAGATAGCGGTGTAGATATTTCCATGTTGATAGAGATAGCGGTGTTGATATTTCCATGTATATACAGATAGCGGTGTAGATATTTCCATGTTTATACAGATAGCGGTGAAGATATTTCAATGTTCATACAGATGGCGTTGTAGATAATTCCATGTTCATACAGATGGTGGTGTAGATATTTCCACGTTTATAGAGATAGCGGTGTAGTTATTTCCATGTTTATAGAGATAGCGTTGTAGATATTTCCATGTTTATACAAATAGCAGTGTAGGTATTTCAATGTTTATAAAGATAGCAGTGTAGATGTTTCAATGTTTATAGAGATAGCGGTGTAGATATTTCCCTGTTTTACAGGTAGCGGTTTAGATATTTCGATGTTTATGCAGATAGCAGTGTAGATATTTCCATGTTTATAGAGATAGAGGTGTAGTTATTTCCATGTTTATACAGATAATGGTGTAGATATTTCCATGTTTATAGAGATAGCGTTGTATATATTTCCATGTATATACAGATAGCGGTGTAGTTATTTCCGTGTTTATACAGATGGCCCTGTAGATATATCCATGTTTATAGAGATGGCGGTGTATTTATTTCCTTGTTTATACAGATAGCGGTGTAGATATTTCCATGTTCATACAGATAGCGCTGTAGATATTTCCATGTTTATAGAGATAGCGGTGTAGATATTTCTATGTTTATACAGATAGCGGTGTAGATATTTCCATGTTTATACAGGTAGCGCTGTAGATATTTCCATATTTGTACAGGTAGCAGTGAAGATATTTCCATATTTATACAGCTAGCGGTGCAGATATGTGAATTCATTAAACCTCTTTTTCTTTATAAATTACCCAGTCTTTGGTATGTCTTTATCAGCAGCATGAAAATTGACTAATACACTCACTGTCCATGAATGATACTCTGTTAGCCCATTTGCATTGTTATAAAGAAATACCTGAGGTGGGGTAATTAATAAAGAAATGAGGTTTATTTGGCTTCTTGTTCTGAAGGCTGTACGTGAAGCATAGTACTGGCACCTGCTTCCAGGGAGGGCCTCAGGAACCTTCCAATCATGGTGGAAGGTGAAGGGAAACCAGCATATCACATGGTGAGAGAGGAAGCAAGAGAGACAGGGAGGAGGTGTCAGTCTCTTTTAAACAACCAGATATCGCATGAACTCACAGGGTAAGAACTCATTCATTACCAAGAGGACAGCACCAAGCCATTCAGGAGGCATCTCTCTCCAACATTGGGGATCACATTTTAACGTGAGATTTGAAGGGGACAAACATCCAAACTATGTCAGATACCAAAGCTGACAATGCTTAGGATCTTTAGCTGTTCCAGGTTCTGGGAAAAGGGAGAGAGTTAGCTTCCCTCGTCTATGCTGTGCTACTCCATATTATATTAGTAATTATTGTTCTCTAAAGGTTCTTGAAAGCAAATAAACAAATGCAAGGCAAAACATATGAAATGCAAGGCAAAACATATGAAATGCAAGGCAAATGCATTAAAAACTTTTGAGTGTTAATATATAGGTTTTATTTTATCTTTTTAATTTCTTTTGCTTAACCAAATAGATTATGTAGTTTTGATTAACTGGCCATGAAATAGCTCTGCCTACATAGAATTTCCCATGAATAATTGGTTGTGGAGACTTTTGTGTGTGACCCAAATCCTCCCTCAAAACTGAAGTTTGCCCAGCTATTGGGAGTGTTGGCAAATCATGCCTCTCAGCTGATTCTCTCTAGAATTTATTCTCAGGAGATCTAATTAATAACTTGTCAAGCTGATGTCCATCCTTGGGGACAACTCGTATCTGAAGAATGGCCAGTGAAAGGTATTAAAACTCCATACTCCTGCCTCAATTTAGGGCAACTCTGAAGGGTCACCCCTGCTTCTCAGCTCCCCCTTGAGATTAGCTGAGGTATTTGTTGTGACTGCCTCACATCTCAAATCCCTTTGTCCAATTCAGCTTTTTCGCCACAGTTGTTGGCTCCTAGGATTTTACCCAGTTAAATGTTCTCTACACAAATCTCTATCTCAAATCTGCTTTACAGGGAATGTGGCCTCAGACAGGTTTTCATTAGGTTCTGGACGTAACTCTCATTAGTCATTGATATGATTCGGCTGTGTCTCCACCCGAATCTCACCTTGATTGTAATTATCCCCGCATGTCAAGGATGGAGTCAGGTGGAGATCATTGAATCATAGGGGCGGGTTCCCCCTACTGTTCTCCTGGTAGCGAATAAGTCTCACGAGATCTGATGCTTTTAAAATGGGAGTTTCCCTACACAAGCTTTCTTCTCTGCTACCATTTAAGATGTGCCTTTGCTTCTTTTTTGCCTTCTGCCGTGACTGTGAGGCCTCCCCAGCCATGTGGAATTGTGAGTTCATTAAACCTCTTTCCTTTCTAAATTACCCGGTCTTGGGTATGACTTTATTAGCAGCATGAGAACAAACTAGTGCAGTCTGTTCTATAAGCCCAAGTCGGATCACAGAGTCCCGCTTTCTGTTTTTTTTTTTCTAGCCCATATTTCTACTAAAACTTGACTCATATAGACTTAAAACAAAATAATTAAGCATGGCTAGTATTTATTTAATATTTTATACGTGTCAGGTACTGTATTTTGTAACTTATCTTTTAATAATCTTTCCAAATCTCTAAAAGGATAATTCTGCTCTTTTATAGAGAAAATAAGGATGGCTCAATCTTTTGATTTTTATTACAAGCTTTATTTTGTATAACATATAATAAACTAAAAATATTGAAAGTTTAGAAACCATCAGCACGCAATCGAGGTGATGGAAATATACTTCACCTCCAGTTTCCTGATGCCTCTTTATAATACATTTCTCTGGCCCCTCATTCCTGGCCCTTAAAAACCACCAAACTGCTTTCTGTCACTGGACAGTAATTTATACAGTCAAAAAATGTATATAAATAAAATTTTACACTATGCACTTTTTTGTCTGACATTTTATGTTTTTTTCTCTGCATGTTTTACCTCTAGAGTCTGCCTTGTTTCACTTAGTATAGTTATTTTGAGATTCATTCATGTTATAGTATGTATCCATAATTAATTCGGAGAAAGCAAGTTAATTCATTAATGTATTGATTGATATTTAGACTGTTTCTAGTTTGGGCTATTATGAATACATGTGCTATGAACATTTGTGTTGATATCATTATATGAACACCTACTTTTATCTCTCTTGGGTAAATACCCAGGAGTGCAATGGCTGAGTCTTACGGCAGAAGTATGTTTAACTTTTTAAGGGACTCTTAAACTGTTTTTCAAAGGTTACACTTTTTTGTATTCCCATCAGCAGTGTATGAGAGTTTCAGCTTCTCCACATCCAAGCCAGTGCTTGGCTGTTATCAGTCATGCTAATCTTAGCTATTTAAAAATAGATAGTGGCGTCTCATTTTGGTTTTAATTTGCATTGCCCTAAGCATTAATTATGTTGAGCATATGTGCTTATTTACCAAACAAATGTCTACTTTGTAATGTCTGTTCCAGTCTTTCACCCAAGTTTTAAATGGGGTTGTTTGTTTTTCATTATTAAATTTTGAGCTTTTAAAATATATTTTTGATGCAAGCCTTTCATCAGATATATGAATTGCAAATATTTTCTCCCAGCCTGCAGCTTGTCTTTTCAGTCTCTTAATAGATTCTTTTGAAGAGCAGATTCTTTTTTTTAAATTTGATGAGTTCTTCTTATCAATATATTATTATATAAATCATGCTGTGGGGTCATATCAAAGAAAGCTTTGCCTGACTCAAAGTCCCAAATGTTTTCACATCTTCCCTCTCCTCTCCTTTGGGAACTGAGATTACACGTAAATTCAGTTACTTGAAATTTACTGTCTACTATTGCTCTGTTCATGTTTTTTAAAAATTTATTTTCTCTCTCTATTTTATTTTGAGAGGTGTCTATCTTTTCTTCTTTAATGACTAATGTGCTATCAGCCTACCATGTAGCTGGGACTACAGCCGCATGCTACTATGCCCCGCTAATTTTTGTATTTTTAGTAGAGATGGGATTTCACCATATTGGTCAGGCTGGTCCTGAACTCCTGACTTCGTGATCCACCTGCCTCGGCCTCGCAAAATGCTGAGATTACAGGCGTGAGCCACTGCGCCCAGCCTCCTTTAGTGTATCTTGCATGTCTCTATTTTAGAACATATAGAATACTGTTTCAATAAGCATTTGAATGTTCTTAACTGATAACTCTGGCACCTTGATTTACTCTGGATCAGTTCTGACTCAGTGATTTTTCTCCTTATTATGAGCCACGTTCTTCTGTCTTTTGTTGTTACTGTTGTGTCTCTGCTAAACTGTGTCTGGATGTCAGATATGGTGACTTTTATCTTATTGAGTGCTGGAAGTATATATAAATATTCTTGATCTTTGTATTGGTATGTATTTAAGTTTAGTTGGAAAGAGTTTGACTCTTTTTGGTCTTGCTTTAAAAATTCATTAGGTGGGATCAGACCAGTTCTCATTTTAGAGCTAATCACTCCCAACTAGTGAG
The DNA here is from genome assembly GCF_029281585.2 of Gorilla gorilla gorilla. Classification (NCBI taxonomy): domain Eukaryota; kingdom Metazoa; phylum Chordata; class Mammalia; order Primates; family Hominidae; genus Gorilla; species Gorilla gorilla. The sequence goes on along the minus strand of NC_073244.2, from coordinate 4,492,475 downwards.
GCAAGATCCTTCTGGGTATCCCTGGGAATCTTGAGGTGTTTCTGGTTTGGCTGATAAAATAAGCACTATTACTGGACCTTGGTGAGCATGTGTACTGTTACTTTTCATCTTATCTGGGTGTTGTTTCCCCAACCGTAGGTACTTTTCTCTAGGCCTGTCCTAACAATTACTTAGCTATGTACTTTAGGGGGACCCTTTGCAGAGCTCTGGAGTTCTCTTTCTGTGCAGCCCCTTCTTCTCGGAAACCTTGTCCTGGGAGCTCATGTCAGCATGGTTTCTGTGGACTCTCAGCTCTGTCCCCTCAGCTCAGGGAGAACAATGGGCTCCTCTTGGGCTTTTCTCCTGGAGTAGTGGGCTGGAAAACTTTCTCCAGGCATAAATTAGGGCCGTTGATAGGCTCACCTTGTTTGAGACTGACTTTACAGGGTCTTGCAAACTTTTGTGGCATACATTTTGGCCATTTTTTTGGTTGTTTCAGGAGGAAGAGAAAGTCTAGTTCTTGTTACTCCATCATGGTCATTGCAGAAGTCAAACTAACTGATATTTATCAATACAGTCTGTTGCTACACATTGAACTTGCTTAAGATAATTTTTAGATGGCACAGAACTTTCTGTCCATTGAATGAGACTCTCTGCTTATTTTGCAAGTGCTCATTTGTATGGAGACATTTGTATGGAGAAACTTCAAAAAGTTTGTGGAAAAATGAAGTTAAAAGATAAACATTGAAAATGTGATCTTCGGTTTTCATCCCTAAAGAACTGATGGTCCTGGGAACTTAACAATGTCAATGCAGTCTCTTATACATTATTAACTTAAGAAAAATGGGTGCCCTTTCCACATTTGTTGAGATTGGGAAACAAAAAGAAGTCAGAAGGAGCCAAATCAGAGCTGTAAGGTGGATGCCTGACAATTTCCCATTGAGACTCTCACAAAATTGCCTTTGCTTGATGACAGGAATGAGCAGAAACATTGTGGTGTTAGAGGACTGTCTGCTAAAGCTTTCCCAGGTATTTTGCCCTAAAACTTTGGCTAACTTATTCAAAACACTCTCATGATATGCAGATATTATTGTTCTTTGACCTTCCACAAAGTCAACAAGCAAAATGCCTGGAATGTCCCCAAAAAACTGTTGCCGTGACCTTTGCTCTTGAGTGATCCCCTTTAGCTTTGACTGGACCACTTCCACCTTTGGTAGCCATTGCTTTGATTGTGTTTTGCCCTCAGGATCATACTGGGAAAGCCATGTTTTATCTTCTGTTACAATTCTTCAAAGAAATCCTTCAGGATCTTGACCCTAGTTCTTTAAAATTTCCATTGAGAGCTCTCCTCTTGTCTGCAGCTGATCTGAGCACAACACTTTTGGCACCCATGCAGTGGAAAGTTGGTTCAACTTTAATTTTTTAGTCAGAACTGTGTAAGCTGAACCAATTAAGATGTCTATGATGTTGGATATTGTTTGTGCTGTTGATTATCAGTCCTCTTCAATTAGGGCACAAACAAGATTAATTTTTTTCCTTGCAAATTGATATGGATGATCTGTCCCTGTGGACTTCATCTTCCACATCATCTCGTTTCTTCTTTAAAAAAGCTGTCCGCTTGTGAACTACTGATTTCTTTGGTGCATTGTCCCCTCAAGCTTCTTGTAAAGCATCAGTGATTTCACCATTCTTTCACTCAAGCTTCATCATAATCTAATGTTTGTTCTTGCTTCAATTTTAGCAGAATTTACATTGCTCTGCTAGGGGCTCTTTTCAAACTAATGTCTACTCCTTCTTACTGTCTCAAACTAGATCCTGTTCAAACATGCTATAATAAATTAGTATGAGTTTATTTTGCTGCCAAAATTGAAACCTTTGCATAGTTTTTTTCATAATATACATTTTCCATGAACTTTTTAAGGCCTCTCATGTATCCACAGGTAGAGTGCCTTACCTATTCTGACTTCAGTCAATTATTCAAGACCTTTCCTTGTCAGTGATACATTAGAAAGGTAGAGTATTGAAAAATAAGAGTAGCTTCTGCTGATTAAGAAATACTATATCTTTTTCTACTTCTTTCTTTTTTTTTTTTTTTTGAGACAGCATCTTTCTCTGTCACCCAGGCTGGAGTGCAGTGGTGTGATCTCAGCTCACTGCAACCTCTGCCTCCCAGGGTCAAGTGATTCTCCTGCCTCAGCCTCCCGAGTAGCTGGGACTATAGGTGCCTGCCACCACACCCAGCTAATTTTTGTATTTTTAGTGGAGACAAGGTTTCACCATATTGGCCAGGCTGGTCTTGAACTCCTGACCTTGTGATCTGCCTGACTCGGCCTCCCAAAGCGCTGGGATTACAGTCATGAGCCACCGTACCTAGCTTTCTACTTCTTTCTTATTATTTTCCTCCTCTCTCATTCCTATATTCTCTCCTTTCTCCTACTTTCCTCCCCACTCCCTGTTTCCTTCCTTTCATCTTTCCTATTTTCAAGACTTAATATTTCTTGAACCTCCGATGTTATCATAGTATGTTATTTGTTTAATTTTCACATAACAATAATAGTTTAAATACAAATAATATTTATTTTCATCCCCATGTTATCAGTATAACAGTAAAGATGTGGAGAGGCCCACTGGGCATGGTGGCTCAAGCCTGTAATCCCAGCACATTGGGAGGCCGAGGTGGGTGGATCACGAGGTCAGGAGATCGAGACCATCCTGGCTAACACGGTGAAACCCCATCTCTACTAAAAAATAGAAAAAATTAGCTGGGCGTGGTGGCACGTGCCTGTAGTCCCAGCTACTCGGGAGGCTGAGGCAGGAGAATAGTGTGAACCCGGGAGGCAGAACTTGCAGTGAGCCAAGATCACGCCACTGCACTCCAGCCTGGGTGACAGAGCGAGACTCTGTCTCAAAAAATAAATAAATAAATAAATGAAAATAAAATAAAAAAAATGATGTGGAGAGGCCAAACCAATGGCTCTTATATCCACGTTCTTTCTTCTAAATGATTTCACCTTAGTTTTGGTCTGCATCTCTAACCATAGCTAGTTGCAGCAGGACTTCTATCTGGCCTTGCTGCTCTCATTTTTGGACCTCCTCACTGAAATCAAATTGATCTTTCTAAAATGCAAACCTGGTCTTAGTATTTTATTACTTAAAACCCATTGGTGGCTTTCCATGATTTATGGAATAAAGTCAAAATTCCTGTTTTTGCCCATGTTTCTGTGTGCCTCTCATCCCTACATTTACTGATTCCTGTGTGCCATAAATTGCCAGTTGTCCAGAGTTCATTCTTTTTTTGTACTTGGGAGGACTTCTGCATCCTGCAACTTTTCCCCTGAAACGTGCTTGGAAAATACCTACTCATTTTTTTCAGATTCAGGTTAGCTTTTTACTTCAGTTTCTTTTCCTGAAGCTTATACTGACTGCTCCATATGGCTTTGGGGATTAGCTACTCATTCCTTTGTGCCCTTTGTAGATACACATTTATCATGGAGTCTTTTTTTTTTTTTTTTGAGACAGAGTCTCACTCTGTCACCAGGCTGGAGTGCAGTGGTGTGATCTCAGCTCACTGCAACCTTTACCTTCCAGGTTCAACTGATTCTCTTGCCTCAGCCTCCCAAGTAACTACAGGCGTGCACCACCGTGCCCAGCTAATTTTTGTATTTTTAGTAGAGACGGGGTTTCACTATGTTGGCCAGGATGGTCTCGATCTCTTGACCTCGTGATCTGCCCACGTTGGCCTCCCAAAGTGCTGGGATTACAGGCATGAACCACCACTCCCAATCAGTCATGCAGTCTTTATACTTACTTGTTTACTTGCCTGTGAGCTCACTGAATGCAGGGACTATTTCCTTGTTGCTCTAGCACCTACACCAGTACCTGGTATCCAGAAGCTGTATGCTAAATGTTTGTTGAGTGGCTGTTTGACTGAATGATTGTACTCCTAATTAGTAGATAGAAAGCCATGAACTTCCCAGTTCATCATTCTTTGTGCTCAATTCTGGTTTCTTTATTGTGTTCAAAAGAGTTCCTTAGTGACATAAAACTATGGAGCTAGTATGTCAGCTCATTTAAGCAATGATTGGTTTATGTATATAAGAGGCTTCAATAATTATATATTTTTATTTCAGTTTCAATAAATGATCAATTTATTAATTTTCTCTGTTTTGGCTTATTGTTCACATTTAATATCAAATAAAAGTGTTTTACTTAAAATTATTCATGCCAATTATGACAGTTAGGTGAATATTACTTTGATTTACATTCCAGTAGTAGTTTTGGTTGAACCCTGAATATGCTAAGACGTCCCTTTTCTTTTTTCTTATGAACAGGCTACTGTGTTTACATATATTATTAAAATCTTCTTTGAAAATACGAAGAGTGTTACATTTCTTATATTTAGTTCTCTGTGCTTCAGAATTCCTGTGATACTTGCACTTAAGTCCTTCTGAGCAGTTGATGTTGATATTTATGTGGTTAATTTCATGAAACGTGGTGGTTTTCATTTCTATCATTAATTTATACAGGAGATAGACTGTTTTCCAGGTGTAAGCTCAGTCATATAATTAGAAAATTTATAAGCAGAAAGGAGTTATTTGGTCTAACCCATTTATTCTACAGATAGAGAAATTAGAGTCCAGAAACTCTGTCTTCTTTAAAGTCTTACAGGTATTTAAGAAAAAAGAATAGACTTGAGGTTTCTGTGCTCTGAACCCAGTGATCTTGACACTGTAATGATCTTCATCCATATTATTCACAGAAGTAAATATAATCACATATTAAATAAGAAACAAAAATACTAAGGAGATATTATACTGAAAAATGAAATAATATTATCTTAATTATTTTGATCAGATTCAATCTATAGCAGCTTGAAGGCTAATAATTCCAATGATTCTCTGAATAAACCATTTTTCTAATAAGATTACAGGTTTTAGTAATCTAATTATTTTGACTGATGCAAATGTTACCCCGCCAGTCTGAAAAATGTGTTTATTTATATGTCATAAAGAATAATTTATTCCAAAAAGGCTAATTTTCAAAATATATGTATCTTCTGAAACTGTATCTATTTTTTCCCCACGTTTTCTAAATATATTTTAGAGGGCATTTGTAGATTTTCATGGTGCTGAAAAATTAAGGTATAATGGTCTCATGAAGGAGAATAATGTCATTTAGACATTGTAATTTTGGAGGATCACAATACTTTTTGGAATGTGGTTGTTGCAGCACTGGTCACTTATACTAATTATATAATAACATACTATACTAATGCAATAATATACCATATGAAATTATTCAGTGGTAAATTTGTCTTAAATCCTCTAGAATACTGCAAAGAAATAGTTTATATAAGAAAGAGTACCATAGCAGATGTGAACACAATATTTCCTATTTTTTTCTTCTTTTTTATTTTTTTGAAGACAAGTTCTCACTCTGTTGCCCAGACTGGAGTTCAGTGCCATGTTCATAGTTCACTGCAACCTCAAACTCCCAAGCTCAAGTGATCCTCTTGATTCAGCCTCTGAAGTAGCTGTGCCTATAGGTGTGCACCACCACACCGGCTAAGTTTTAAAATTTTTTATAGATATGTTGCCCAAGCTGGTCTCAAATTCTTGAGCTCAAGAGATCTTCTCACCTTGGCCTCCCAGAGTGTTGGGATTACAGGCATGAGCCACCATACTCAGCCAATATTTCTTTTGTAAAAGACATTTTCTAACATACTTCTCATTTTAACTAACATAATATTCAAAGTGTAGATCTGAGAAAGAGATAGTGCCTGCAGATCTGGGATCCTACATGCTAATATTATGGGATGCATTCAGATTTGATCAGCAGATATTCCACTTATTCTAGAACACCACCAGCAGAAGAATGTAATTACGTCTATCACTAAAACTTTGTGTCAATACAGACTACTGTATTTGTTATCATAGATGGTCCTTGGATGGCAGCCTTAAGCAATTTTAAACCTAGACAGGTGATGTACTTTTTCTTCTTGGATAATTTTCATGGTTTTATCTAATTTGGTTGTAACTAATGTGTTTAATATGGCTTGCTTGTTTTTTAAAAAGTTGTTCAGTATCCTTAGAACTCAGTGCTGATTTCTTTTTCTAGCAGGCCTTTTATATAGGACATCTCACTTTCTCCTGACTCTCTACTACTAGCATGAGGTCTCTGAAAAATCAAGACAGCAAAATAATTTGTTATAGAACAGCCTATGTAGAGGGACAGGGGAGGAGTCATATTCCAAGAGGGAAAGACCTTTGAGCCAGGCTCAATTTGTAGAGGCTGTTGAATGAAAATGAGGGAGAGAGAATGCACACTTTACTGCACTATTAAAGCAAAATTCTGACAATAACTTCTAAAAATGATTCAACTCTTCTACACTGAGAATATGACAGACCTTCCAAAAGTATAATTTCTTACATGAACGTCCAGGTATATAAGGAAAAATAACTATTTCATACCAATATCTCCAGCCGCCTTTATTGTTGGTTCACCACATAGGTTTTTATCAGAATCGCAGAACATTAATTTTTTAAATTAGCTACCATTACAACTAGCTTGAGAAGAACTTTCTTTTTAATAATTCGACCCAGATGCATTCTAGATACTCCAGTGTTACGAATCGATGGCTTCATGAGGAGCCGCTGTTGACTCATGCTATCTCTGGACACACTGACAGGAAATGTTTTCTTACACCTGTTTTCCTCCTGCTTTTCCTTGGTAGGACTTAGTTCCTTGGCATAGTTCAGTATCAATGGCAGTCATAGAGAAGTGTTACAGAAACCCAGCTTATTCCAACTTGTGAATTATTTGGCACCCAGGAACCAGGTCTTACAATCTTCAACCCACTTTTTCTTAACATGGCCCCTTTTCTGAAATGTTTATTTATATATGATGTAGGCCTGGGGAAAGGACATGGACTTTCAAAGAAAATATTCTCCAATAGATCTCTCAACTCCAGAGAACCTTCTGACTAAATCTGAAAGAATTCCACTGTGCTCTGATAACATCCTTTAATAATGAAGGAAAAGATATTTTTCCCCCAGGAGGATTTTGTAGTGAAAAGATGGCATAATTTTTTAAAAAATGTTGTTTATAATCTCATTTGTTTTTTCATTTGTGGGGTGTGTCTTAAATCCTAAATGGTACATCCTTTTTAAAATACTTCTAGTAATAAAATGTTTCTGAAGTTATGTTGTAAATATCATTGGACTATGTTTAATAATGTTAAGTTGATCCCACTTCCCCTGAAATTATATACATAAATGCTGAAAGTATAAATTTACATATACAACTTCATGGAACATTTTTCTTCCAAGTGTGCATTTGCTAGAATTTGCATTGAAAGGTTTTGGAAGGAGCCTGTTGGTATGAATCCTGTGTGAGCAACACTCAGATTTGTTGCATACTGAACAGCATGCTAAATCTCACTTCACAATCTTAGATTTCTCATCTACCATCTTGAGCTGAATTTAAAATGTAACTGCAGTTTATTATGTCACCTGTTCGTCAAACACTGATGCAAAGCTTAGTTTTCAGTGTGAAGAACCCATGACTAGAGAAGGGAAGAAGAAAGGGTCAAGCAGACCTCATTAAAGAGTGTATGGGCAAGAAAACACATCAGATGTCTTGATAGGTTTTTTAAAGTCCTGTTAGACTTGTCATGATTTCCAAAACACTAAATGCCATCTAGTATTTTGGACCCTCCAAAATTACAGTAGAATATTATTATGGGTCATCTTAATTGGAAATATACAGGAAAATCCTGATGATTAATGTAGACTAGTGATAGCTCTCACACATTTATATAACCTATGTTGAAAAGAAAGAAGAAAGGCAGGAAGGAAAGAAGGAAAAAGAGCGGAGAGAGAGGAACAAGAAAACACGTGGATTTGTGGAAATGAAAATTTTTAAATTACTAATTTGCAAGAATGGGTAAGAAAAATACCGAGTATGAACATAAATGCTTTCAATTCCGTTTGTCTCTTAATCCTTCTCAGTCCGTGGCCAGTTTTGAAACTTGGTGTAACTTCCTTCCTTTATTCCTCCCTCCCTTGCTCCCTCCATCCCTTCTTGCCAGCCTCCTTCCCTTCCTCTCTCCTTGAGTTTCCTTCTTCTTTCTTGTTCCCTCCCTCCCTCCCTCTCTCTTTTTTCCCCTTAGTTTCCCCGGAAGCACATATACCAGCCATTTGAATGCTTTCTGCTCATAGATACTGCCAAGCCCCCTCACCCAGACTGCTGAATAGATTTGGTAGAATGGAATGAGAAACATAGACTTTGTGTCTGTGGCGGCCACCTCTGATGTTGCAGACTTTTGCCGTGATTATGCACTCCAGCCGAGGGACGCTAGAGAGGTTGAAATTTCAACTGTGGGATTTGCCATTTTGGAATTTGCAGAAATGTACTGGATATGCTAACAGCAGCCTGGCTAGCCTCCACTTCACAAGGAAGTATTTAAATATACACGTGTAATATGAAGAAAATTGCATTAGATCATAAGGGATGAATTATTTTGTAAATGACTATACCATCAAATACCATACCTGATATCAATCATCTTCATCAGACAGTATCTGTGTATGTAAGTAGATAAACAAAAAAGCAGGAGTTTATTTCTCTCTAATGTATCCTTGACTCTCTAGCAGTGACCTCTGAAATGTCTCTTCTGATCCAGACTTGTTTGAATCATGTGCAACATTTTAGATTTGTCTTTTCTCTGCAAGTTTTTTTTGTTAAGTACCATAACATATTGAACCAAATAGTTTTGCTTGCTTTCTATTGATGACACATGATTTTGGCTTTTATCTTCAGTGGAAAATCAATGTGTCACATGGAGTTCACTAAGAAAAAGGTATGGGGCCTCTTTGTAATTCTTTGTCAGATGATTGCTTTATCTTGATTTATGCCTTCAAACTTTTTCCCATTCAGCAGAAAATATTGTGTCGCTATCTGTGAGAGCAAAGCGATCTATACCAATTTATGCTCTAAGTGTAGCCTCCTTCCAGAACTGCTTATGGAACATATCAACTCACTATAGATTAGGGACATAATGGATTCTTCTTTCTTAAAAGTGGCAGATTGACAATTTTAGTTCATATACAAGCTTTTATATTAACATTAAAACAATATTTCTATGTAAAGTAAAATATTGTAGTTGATTATTATTCGAGGGCCTCCCAGAATTTCAAGGTCTGAAAATAAATTCAGTGTTCCTGGTGGTAACAAAATTGCCCCTACTTCCTTGTATCAGGACTGCCATTTGGAACTGCTGGGGAAGCTCTTTTCAGAAATTATTTTCAAAACAGCATTGTTGCCTTTTGCCAAACTGAAATCTGGTTGTAAACTTTTGAAAACTAGTTCCTTGGAATGGAATTCAAGTTGTCTTCTAAGCAATTTTTTTTAACTCAAACATACATTCTATCTTGCTTTATTATGTCACTATTTGTGTAGGAAACATATTTCTATTTTTACCATTTTCAATTTATTTACATTTACATTTACATTTGTGTGTATATATATATACACACATACATACACTTTAAGTTCTGGGATACATTTGCAGAACTTGCAGTTTTGTGAAATAGGTATACATGTGCTGTCGTGGTTTGCTGCACCCATCAACTCGTCATCTACATTAAGTATTTCTCCTAATGCTATCCCTCCTCTTTCCTTCCTACCCACTGACAGGCCCCAGTGTGTGATGTTCCCCTCCCTGTGTCTATGTGTTCTCATTGTTCAACTCCCACTTATGAGTGAGAACATGTGGTGTTTGGTTTTCTGTTCTTGTGATAGTTTGCTGAGAATGATGGTTTCCAGCTTCATCCATGTCTCTGCAAAAGACATTAATCCATCCTTTTTTATAGCTGCATGGTATTCCATGGTGTATATGTGCCACATATTCTTTATCCAGTCTATCATTGATGGGCATTTGGGTTGGTTCCTAGTCTTTGCTCTTGTGAATAGTGCTGCAATAAACATATGTGTGAATGTGTCTTTATAGTAGAATGATTTATAATCCTTTGGATGTGTACCTAGTAATGAGACTGTTAGGTCAAATGATATTTCTAGTTCTGGATCCTTGAGGAATTGCTACACTGTCTTCCACAATGGTTGAACTAATTTACACTCCCACCAACAGTGTAAAAGCATTCCTATTTCTCCACATCCTCTCTAGCACCTGTTGTTTCCTGACTTTTTAATGATTGCCATTCTAACTGGCGCGAGATGGTATCTCATTGGACCAGGGGTGATGAGCTTTTTTTTTTTTTTTCTTCGAGACAGCCTCACTCTGTCACCCAGGGTGGAGTGCAGTGGCACAATTTCGGCTCACTGCAACCTCCACCTAATGGGTTCAAGCAATTCTCCTGCCTTAGCCTCTTGAGTAGCTGGGATTACAGATATATACCACCACGCCTGGCTAAAGTTTTTTTGTGTGTTTTTGGTAGAGACAGAGTTTCACCATAGTGGCCAGGCAAGTCTCAAACTCCTGACCTTGTGATCCACTCGCCTTGGCCTCCCAAAGTGATGGGATTACAGGCGTGAGCCACCACGCCCAGCCTATGATGAGCTTTTTCTCATGTGTTTATTGGCCGCATAAATGTCTTCTTTTGAGAAGTGTCTGTTCATATCCTTTTCCCACTTTTTGATGGGGTTGTTTTTTTCTTGTAAATTTGTTTAAGTTCCTTGTAGATTCTGGATATTAGCCCTTTGTTAGATGGATAGATTGCAAAAATTTTCTCCCACTCTGTAGGTTGTGTGTTCACTCCGATGATAGTGTCTTTTGCTGTGCAGAAGCTATCTTTAGTTTAATTAGATCCCATTTCTCAATTTTGGCTTTTGTTGCCACTGCTTTTGGTGTTTTAGTCGTGAAGTCTTTGCCTATGCCTATGTTCTGAATGGTATTGGCTAGGTTGTCTTCTAGAGTTTTTATGGTTTTAGATCTTATGTTTAAGTCTTTAATCCATCTTGAGTTAATTATTTTATAAGGTGTAAGGAAGGGGTCCACTTTCAGCTTTCTTCATATGGCTAGCCAGTTTTCCCATCACCATTTATTAAATAGTCAATCTTTCCCCATTGTTTGTTTTCGTCAGGTGTGTCAGAGATATGTTGTATATTTCATGGTACAATGCCTTCTGTCAATGGGGAAAAATAACAAGCATATATGGGATGAATGAAGTCTGCTATGGTTAAGGTTGAGAATATTTACTGATCCTTGAGTTCAGTCTCCAGGAATGTTGGAAATAGAGAATAGAGATAATGGAGATAAAGAAAAGTTCTGAAAATGACACTTCCCATAGTGTCAAAATTGTGATCTATTGGAGAATTCTGTGATACATCAAAATCTCTGTTTATGCTGAGGTTTGTTATTGTGTATGAGCATATCTTTATCAGGTGTAGGCTATTTCTATACTTTCATGTCTTTAAATCAATGTTTCTATTCACATATGTATATGTGCAAATAGAAGCATGCTAATATTATATATATATTGTCTGTCATTACCATGATTGCTATGATTATCATTAGCATGTATTATTAGTGTGACCGAAGTATCATCAGTATCAGTTTCTTTCTCACTGCAGTGCTCCTGTAATGCTTCATTTCTACAGAGCCAACCTACACCCACCGTTTCCCTGACTATAACTTTACCTAAAGTATAAGCCCTTATAAAGCCATGAAAGCCTACCAAGAATTGTCAAAGAAGCTAGGCAGCAGCCAGGCTCTGCCTTAGGAAAAGATTTTACTTTTTATTATCATGTGCAGTACTTAACTACTTGTTTTGACCTCTAAGATTTTGCTCTCCTATATTTCTATCCCCTGGCTTTCTGATATTTCATGTGATTATATTTGAAATTTTAACCTTGCTTTTCTTTTTGGAATCTCTGATATCTCTGCTGCCACAGGTAATGACAGGTTCCTCTCTAACTGTTGGTGTTATCCCTGGTCAGATTATTACTGATGACAGAAGTAGATGTTTTACGTGGATTCTCTCGATATCAGAAACAAATACAGATATCACAACTCAAAAATGACAGACTGATAACCATTATGAACTTAGATGCAACATTCTTAATACAATATTAGCAAATTGAGTCTAGGAATATTTAAAAATGATAATGTGTTTTAACCAAGTGGGGTTTATCTCAAGTTGGTTTCAACAACTGAAAATCTACCATGCTGACAGAAAAAAGAAAAATCACGTGACACTCTCAATAGATGCAAAAAAGGAATTTACAAAATGTAACACATTTTTTAAATTAAAAACTCCCAGCAAACTGAGGATAGAAAAGTACATTTTCAAACTGATTATGTGTTTACAAAAAATCTATAGCAAACATCTTACTTAAAATGGTGAAAGCCTTAATACTTTCTACATAAGATTATGAAAAATGCAATGATGTCCTCTCTCCCTAGTTCTTTAAAGTATTGCATTCAATATTAAATAAGTGGAAATATATACCAAGTTCATTGATAAATATTTAATACTTATGAGATGATAATTCTCCTGAAATTGATCTCTAGATTCAGTGGAATTCCCATGAAACCTTATAGGTCCTTTTGGATAAATTACAAAACTGATTCTAAAACAGGGAGAAAGAAAGAAGGGAAGGAAGGAGGAATGGACAGAAAGAAGAAAGAAATAAAGAGAAAAGAAAAGAAAATAAGAAATAAGTGACACCCAAGTTGGGAAGAAAGAAAAATACTATTCTCACGTGATGTAAACATATACATAGAAAATCCTTAGGCATCTGCAGAAGTGTGCTAGAGGTATGAAGTGAATTTAACAAAGTTGTAGGATGAAAGATCAATAAATAAAATCAATTGTGTTTCTATACACAATCAACACCAATTAGAAAATAAAATTATGTAAGCAATTTAACTTATAATAGCCTCAAAAATAATAAAATAATTCAGAATAAATTTAATAAAAGGTATGCTGATCCAAAATTTCTAAATCACTAATACGAGAGATTGAATAGGTAGAAATATGTATCAAGTTCATTGGTAAATATACATGTCATACTTATTAGATGATAATTCTTCTGAAACTGATCTCCAGATTTGGCACAATCCCAGTCAAACCTATAGGCCTTTTTGGAGAAATTACAAAGCTGATTCTAATTTTTTTTTTTAAATGCAGAAGTCCTAGAATAGCCAGAGCATGTTTTAGAAAGAAGAATAAAGTTGGAAAACTTTCCAAATTTCAAGACATATTGTAAAGCTACACTAAACAGTACAGTAAACTTACTGGCATGAAGAAGACATATATATCAGTGAAACAGAATAAATAATTTAGAAATATATCCTGCCTTACATGGCCAAAGTTGCCAAAATATTTCAATAAGGAAATCAATGTCTTTATAAAGATGGTACTATTAAAATTGGATATTAAATGGAGAATATGAACTTCAGAATTACCTCACACCATATCCTCAAATTAACTCAACATGTATTTTATACATAATGTAAATATAAAAAGTATAAAGCTTACTGAATAGGAAAAATTTTTAATAATCTTACTATAGCTAAAAATTTTTTAGATAAGAAAAGGATGGATGAAAATGGAAAAAAATAGTAAGTTGGACTTCATGAAATTAAGACTTTTGCAACTTAAAACATAGCATCAAAAAATGAAAAGGCAAACCACAGATTGGGACAGAATAATTTTAAATATGTCTGATAAAGAACTTTCATCTAGAATGTACACATAACTAAAAAACTAAATAACAAAACACAAATAACTCATTTAACGTAATATTTTGACCTAAATGGGCCAAATATTTGTACAGATATTTTAATTTAAAAAGAGATGGTGTCCAATACACAAATGAAAAGATACTTAACATTACCCGTCATCAGGGAAATTCAAGTTAAAACCACATTGAGGTACCACTGTACACCCACTGGAGTGGCTGACACGAGCAGAACTGACCATACCACATGATGTGAAGAATTGCTATTCACACCTGGCTAGTGGGACTTCAAAATGGTACAGACATTTTGGAAAGCAGTTTGGCAGTTTCTTTTAATGTTAAACTTAGTACTGATCATATAGCCAAATAATTCCACTGCGACTCAAAATAAATAAAAACATATCCGTACCAAGCCTCATCCTTGAAGTTCATAGCAGATGTGTCCATCAACTTGTAAATGGATAAACCAGTTGTAGATGGAGTACCACTCAACAATAAAAAGGAGCAAACTGATACAACAGCAATATAAATGAATATCAAAAGCATTATGCTCAGTGAAAGAAGCTAGACATGAAAGACACCAATGTATCATTCCACTAATAGGATACTCTAGAAAATGCAAACTGTAGAAACAGAAGCAGATTAGTGGTTGCCTGTGTTCAGGAATGGAGAAAAGATCAAATGCAAAACAGCAAAAGAAAACGTTTTGTGATGATGCAGATTTTCTGTATCTTGATCATGATTGTGGTCAAATGATGATATTCATCTGCCATAACCCATTAAATTGCACATTGAAAAGGGTGAATTTTACTGTGTGTACATTATACTTAAATGGAGCTGTAAATATGTTTGGAGCTTATCTGTGAACATTAGTTGCAGAGCAGGAGTTACTTTTATAGAGTGGAAATCTGCTGAGTGCCAACTTGAGAAGGGTTGAAAAAAATTAGAACCTTCTTCCAACACATTTCAGTTAGAACACTCTTAGGATGTCGTTACAGCTGCGCTCTCTATTGGAGTCTCTGATGAAATCACATGTCTGACGATCTCAGCATGCCTTTAATCAACAGAATATACACGTGTTTTCTTTTATTACTATAAAGGATATACCAAACAACTTTTTCAAGACTTTACTTCAAAAAGGCACGTAGTTTTGCAACATTTTTGGTAAGTCTTTAATTATTTCAAAATGAAAAATTGAAAATAAAATGCAATTATTTACTCAGGCCCCCCAAAAAAAGGTCTGTACGGGGAATGCATGTGGTGTGTGTGTGTGTGTGTGTGTGTGTAAGTGTGTGATTTGAAGAATTGAAAAAATTTTAGTGGGGTTTTGTAGCATCACTTTGATAGCATCCTGTAATTTTGTATTGTGTTTGAAATAAAAATAAAGTGAATACACTGATAAAAGAATTTGAAAAGAATTTGCATTATTGCCTAAATTATGTGTGGTTTCCACAGTGGCATGAATCGAGCATCTTTAACCTACATAACAATATATCAGAAGTATTAGGTAAAAAATAAGTAAACTAGTATAACAAAGTTAAATATTTCTAAAGTAAAATTATAGCTTTATTTTTTTTTCCTGAAATGTTTTGAGGAGATATTTACACCAAAAGATATTATCACTGATCAATGAAACTTTTTAAGAATTTGCTTGTGTCCCACCAATATTTGATTACATAGTGCTTCTGTGAGTTCCATTTCATTAATTTAGCTTTGACAGGAGAGAAGGCAATGGCTCTGCAGCCTCTCTCGGTGTGGCATGATCCTGGTTCCGCTGGCTGATCTCTATTAGAACCATGGCCTTAATCATGCCTTTCATGCTTCTAACTTGATTTGCATTTGTTGTGTGATCCAAATTTATTCTCTCGTTTAGTCGCTTCCACCCATAGAAAAGCAGGTCTTTTTCATTTCTCCTTCACCATTGCCCCCATTTTTTCTTTTTGTCCTCCCATGATGAAAAACAAGACAGAAAACAAACTATAACAACAACAGACACCTTTTGTCTGTGGTCACCAATGCATTGTAGCACTAAACGTTGTTCAAAATCTCTAGATCTGACCTCTATATCTGCTGTTCCCAGAGTTTTTCAATGTGTTCTCTAGACTGCTGTGACCCACTGACAGAAAGTCTAGCTATATTTAATTGAAAGTTATTACTGTCTGATATGGTTTGGCTGTGTCCCCACTGAAATCTCATCTTGCACTGTAGCTCCCATAATTCACATGTTGTGGGAGGGACCCAGTGAGAGGTAAGTGGATCATGGGGGCAGTTTTCCCCACACTGTTCTAGTGGTAGTGAATAAGTCTCATGAGATCTGATGGTTTTATAAGGGGAAACCCCTTTCGCCTTTCACTTGGTTCTCATTTGCTGTTTGCCTGCTGCCATGTAAGATGCGCCTTTCGCCTTCTGCCATAACTGTGAGGCCTCCTCAGCCATGTGGAACTGTGAATTCATTAAACCTCTTTTTCTTTATAAATGACCCAGTCTTGGGTATGTCTTTATCAGCAGCATGAAAATTGACTAATACACTCACTGTCCATGAATGATACTCTGTTAGCCCATTTGCATTGTTATAAAGAAATACCTGAGGCTGGGTAATTTATAAAGAAATGCGGTTTATTTGGCTCCTTGTTGTGAAGGCTGTACATGAAGCATAGTACTGGCACCTGCTTCCAGGGAGGGCCTCAGGAACCTTCCAATCATGGTGGAAGGTGAAGGGAAACCAGCATATCACATGGTGAGAGCGGAAGCAAGAGAGACAGGGAGGAGGTGTCAGTCTCTTTTAAACAACCAGATATCGCATGAACTCACAGGGTAAGAACTCATTCATTACCAAGAGGACAGCACCAAGCCATTCAGGAGGCATCTATCTCCAACATTGGGGATCACATTTTAACGTGAGATTTGAAGGGGACAAACATCCAAACTATGTCAGATACCAAAGCTGACAATGCTTAGGATCTTTAGCTGTTCCAGGTTCTGGGAAAAGGGAGAGAGTTAGCTTCCCTCGTCTATGCTGTGCTACTCCATATTATATTAGTAATTATTGTTCTCTAAAGGTTCTTAAAAGCAAATAAACAAATGCAAGGCAAAACATATAAAAGGCAAGGCAAAACATACGAAATGCAAGGCAAATGCATTAAAAAACTTTTGAGTGTTAATACATAGATTTTATTTTATCTTTTTAATTTCTTTTGCTTAACCAAATAGATTATGTAGTTTTGATTAACTGGCCATGAAATAGCTCTGCCTACATAGAATTTCCCATGAATAATTGGTTGTGGAGACTTTTGTGTGTGACCCAAATCCTCCCTCAAAACTGAAGTTTGCCCAGCTATTGGGAGTGTTGGCAAATCATGCCTCTCAGCTGATTCTCTCTAGAATTTATTCTCAGGAGATCTAATTAATAACTTGTCAAGCTGATGTCCATCCTTGGGGACAACTCTTATCTGAAGAATGGCCAGTGAAAGGTATTAAAACTCCATACTCCTGCCTCAATTTAGGGCAACTCTGAAGGGTCGCCCCAGCTTCTCAGCTCCCCCTTGAGATTAGCTGAGGTATTTGTTGTGACTGCCTCACATCTCAACTCCCTTTATCCAATTCAGCTTTTTCGCCACAGTTGTTGGTTCCTAGGATTTTACCCAGTTAAATGTTCTCTACACAAATCTCTATCTCAAATCTGCTTTACAGGGAATGTGGCCTCAGACAGGTTTTCATTAGGTTCTGGACGTAACTCTCATTAGTCATTGATATGATTCGGCTGTGTCTCCATCCGAATCTCACCTTGATTGTAATTATCCCCGCATGTCAAGGATGGAGTCAGGTGGAGATCATTGAATCATAGGGGCGGGTTCCCCCTACTGTTCTCCTGGTAGCGAATAAGTCTCACGAGATCTGATGCTTTTAAAATGGGAGCTTCCCTACACAAGCTTTCTTCTCTGCTACCATTTAAGATGTGCCTTTGCTTCTTTTTTGCCTTCTGCCGTGACTGTGAGGCCTCCCCAGCCATGTGGAATTGTGAGTTCCTTAAACCTCTTTCCTTTCTAAATTACCCGGTCTTGGGTATGACTTTATTAGCAGCATGAGAACAAACTAGTGCAGTCTGTTCTATAAGCCCAAGTCGGATCACAGAGTCCCGCTTTCTGTTTTTTTTTTCTAGCCCATATTTCTACTAAAACTTGACTCATATAGACTTAAAACAAAATAATTAAGCATGGCTAGTATTTATTTATTATTTTATACGTGTCAGGTACTGTATTTTGTAACTTATCTTTTAATAATCTTTCCAAATCTCTAAAAGGAGAACTCTGCTCTTTTATAGAGAAAATAAGGATTGCTCTGAAAATGTTAGCATTAGGGGAAGTAGGGTGAGGGACATAGGGGGCACTTTGTGTTATTTGTGCATTTTGCTATCAATCTAAAATCAGGTCAAAATAAAAATTAAAAAAATGGGTAGTAGAAGCAGGTTGTTAAGATTTTCAGTGTGACTCTAGAATTTTTTTGTTTGTTGTTTGTTTTGGAGTGTAGTGGTAAGATCTCTGCTCACTGCAACCTCCACTTCCCAGGCTCAAGCAATTCTCCTGCCTCAGTCTCCCAAGTAGCTGGGATTATAGGTGCCCGCCACCACACCCAGCTAAGTTTTCTATTTTTTTTTTTTTAGTAGAGATGGGGTTTCAGCATGTTGGCCAGTCCAGTCTCCTACTCCTGACTTCAAGTCATCCGCCCGCCTCAGCCTCCCGAAGTGCTGGGATTATAGGCATGAGCTCCCACTCCTGGCCCAAAGTTCATATTTTAACTACTAACCTAAATTATTTTAAAAACAAAAGCCTCCTTGGACTCAAACCAGGTCAGAGTGACATGATCATGTGCCTGTTTTGTGCAGGGTGAAGTGAGATTATTATCTAAGAAATAGCTGAAATGTCTTGTTGTGGGCATACATATTTCATATAAATTCTAAGCTTCATATTAGCACTTAGATTATAATTATCTAAAGAATAGAGAACAATTTCATATAATTTTCAGTGTATCAGGCGAATCAAAAGTGTACATACAAGCATGCAGATGAATTTCAGTGAATATAGTGGTGACAATGCTCAACAGAATATATGTCCCCCACCCAACCCTGCTTCTTGCTCTTTCACTGTCCTAAAGATAGAACAAAATGGTTCAGGCATCCAGCTTGTCCCCTCCACACTTCACACTTTTACTTAATAGCAGCTTATCTTTAACACTTTGTCATCTTTAAGATGTTGCTAATTCTTTCTGGTAGATCCCAGGACTGAGGATGAGGAAGAATGATTTTATTTAAATAAAGTTGCTTAATAAAAAACAATTTTTTTAGTTTTAAAATATTTTCATTATTTTATAAAATTTTTGTGGGTACATAGGAGGTTTATATATTTGTGGGGTACATGAGATGTTTTGATACAGGCATGCAGTGTGAAATAATCACGTCATGAGGAATGGGCTTTCCATCCCCTCAAGCATTTATCCTCTGAGTTAAAAACTATTCAATTGGCTGGGTGCGGTGGCTCACGCCTGTAGTCCCAGCTCTTTGGGAGGCCGAGGTTGGCGGATCGCCTGAGGTCAGGAGTTTGAGACCAGCCTGGCCAACATGATGAAACCCCATCTCTACTAAAAATACAAAAATTAGCCGGGTGTGGTGGCGAGTGCCTGTCATCCCAGCTACTCGGGAGGCTGAGACAGGAGAATCATTTGAACCTGGGAGGTGGAGGTTACAGTGAGCCGAGATCATGCCATTGTACTCCAGCCTGAGTGACAAGAGTGAAACTCCATGTCAAAAACAAACAAAAATCAATTACATTCTTTAAGTTATTAAAATTAAACATTGTAAATGATTTTTTTTCCCAAAGCTTTTTCAAAGAAAAAAAAGTAGAAACAAAGACACTTTCTACTGATTTCCAATATGGTGACTCTGTATTTCTAGCATGTGTTAAGGTGAAAAATTGATTTTATGTTTAATACAAAACATAGCATAATGTAATGAAAAGCAAGATTGTAATGATAAAGGAAAATAACACTAGTGCTAATTTTTTTCAATTTGAAGCATTGGATTAAAATGAATTAGGTTATATTCCAACATGTTTATATTGAATTTCTTTTTTCTCCAATTGGTTTCTTTTTATTAATGGGTGAGTGTTGCATTTGTATAAGGTTTCCCTATTATATTCAATTGTTTTGAGATGCTTTTAATTTGAAGTTTTTATGTTTTCTTTTTGATGTATACATGTTATGCTTTTATGCTGAATTTGATAATTGGTGCTGTATATGCAAAGCAAATGTAATTTCCCAGCTTTTATTTTTTAAAGCCCTGGGAAGCAACATAATAAAGTAGAAATAGTATCAAGACAGGAGTTAGAATACCTGGATTCTAAAATTTAAATTAAATTAGGATCTAGTGACATTATAGGTGTTCCTTGATCTTCTGATGACCTGATTCCTCAAAAGAAAAATAAAATAATCTATAAATTGTTTCTAATTCTAAAACTCTATAAATCCTATTTTTAAAATTATAATTAGTTGAACTCTATAAGGTCACAAAAATCCCTATTAAGAAACTAAAATAAAATTTTATCATATCTTAAAAATACTCTGATCTTTTTTTATATGCTGACATGAATTCTAATTATTTTTGAGCCCCTAAAAAACATTTAAGATCACAGTTTATGTTTTATTATTGACTTTCAGATAATTAACATTTTACTGATAGATATGAACAAATCTACTCTAACAGAGATAGTCATTAGTTTATTTCTCTCTTTTCAGTATCAATAAAAAGTATCGATTTACCAATAACAATGAATTAATTGCCTGAAATAAATGAAACGTAAGCAGCAAAAGTGAACTTTTTAGTATAACTCTTCTTGTAAACATTGACTTAGTTCAAAGGGAGCTTATCTTTAAAAAAACAAGCGCTAATTCATGTCTATTGGTATAGATATAATCTTTTTTTCCTTGAAAATAGATCCTACTATACTCCAGACACTATGCCACTAGGTGCAGATATTAACACAAATAGCAGGTGATCATTGTCCTCATGGAGTTTATTTTAAAGAGAACAAAGTGAAACAAAGGCACACAAGCAAAGAACTACAATACAAAGGGGATGGCATCTGACTCAGCATGGAGGTGTCACGGAAGGTGTTGTTTTGCTTAGGTTTTGAAGTGTGGGTAGGAGATGGCCCATGTTGAGAGTGGGAACTGGGAATTAAAAAGATGAGGAGGTCTCTGCAAATCTACATGGATGGGAAGTAGCATGCTGATGTGGGAAACAACTAAAAAGTTCCAGAATGCATGGTTTATAAAGCGTGAGTCAGAGAGGGCTAGACCAGTAGCCAGATCAAGGATATCTCAGATGTTATAGTCATGAATTAGTGCATTGACCTGCAGGCCATGGGAGTCACTGAAGGTTTCAGTCAGGTAAGTGAGCTGATCAGAACAGTCCTTTAGATAGGCCGCTCTTTTGGCTGTAAGGGGGACACGTTTGAAGTAGGGCTACAGCTAAAAATATACAGACACTTCCTCTTGTCTACAGCCCTGCTGGCATCTGTTGTATTTTGACTTTTTAATAATAGCCATTCCAACCGGTATGAAATGGTATCTCATTGTGTTTTGATTTGCATTTTTCTGATGATTAGTGATTCTAAGCATTTTTTTTTCGTGTATTTGTTGGCCATTTGTATGTGTTCTTTTGAGAAGTGTTTGTTCATGTCCTTTGCCCATTTTTTAATTGGGTTATTTTTTTTTCTAATTGATTTAAGTTCCCTGTAGATTCTGGATACTAAAAAACAAACAAAAACCAGAAGTAAATAAATTCTCAGGACACACACACCCACACCCACACCCACAGAGAGAGAGAGAGAGAGAGAGAGAGAGAGAGCGCCTAGGTAAGAGGCCACCAACCACCAGGGTCTAAACTGGGAACACTTTCTAGTACAGAATGAATGGAAAGGATTCATGAAATATCTAGAAAGTAACGTTAATGAGATTTACATGTATGGAGTGAATGAGGGGAAACAGGGATCATTCAGGATTCTGGTGGGAATAACAGGGGGAGCCATTAGTTGAAATTTTGAAGTGGGAGAAGGAGAGGGAGTTTTAGGGAGAAAGATGAGTTGTTTTTTTTAGGTATTTCAAACCCTTGAAGCTTCTATGGGACATCGAAGTGGAAATAACAGTCTGTGGGTTGGGACAATAAAGAAAGAAATTGGTTGAAGACTAGGGGAAGAGTATAGAGCAAAGAAATATTTAAGATAATAAACATATAGAGATAGCTGAAAATGTGGGACTGGATTACAAAGGAAGAATGATTTAGTTATGAAGCCCAAGGGCTGACAGGAATGGGTGACTAGTCGAGGAGTTCATATGCATCTGTTATTGTATGAATAAAAAAAATTATCTGTTCCTTCCTAAAGATATCTTCAACCTGTTTTTGGATACATATGGGCACTGCTTTTCACTCTCTTAGCCCCATTTCTTATTTTAGCCTCTGCTGTAGCGATCAGTTCTGCACAGGCTTTGACCCAGGCTTTGACTAGTTGGTGCAGGTGTGATATGACACTTACCTGGAATGGCCCACAGTTTGTGGCTGCTCTTACTTAAGCAGGTGGGATGCTCATGTAGGTGTAACCTAGCAGCTTGGTAGAGTTTATGCCCATGGGGCAACCTGTGACCACTCAAAAATAAAGCCCTTTCCTCCTCCCAGATTGAGGAGTCTTGCATTATGTAATAAAACTCCTTAGAAGGCCTATTAGGTTCCAATACAGCATTAGGCAACTTGATAAGGTATCCCATCATCAGCCTTCCTTTCTTCCCTCATTCCTCTGCCTCTCACTCTTTCTTCCTAAGTTAACTTCTTAGATAAAATGCCAACATTCTATATTTTGTCTCACATCAGGGAAAATAATTGTATACCCCATTTCAAAAGCACATAAAAAGGTTACTGTATAGAAAATTTGTCTTTAAGAGATTAAGCTGTAATTTTCCAAATACTTTAAAATTTTATTTCAGATACGTTTTTCATTTTTATAAGCTTCATCTAAAAGCAGAGTTCACCTAAGAATATACCTAAGAGCATATTACATAGAATATATTTTATATTTCAGTAGTTTAGCTAGGATTCTTTCAAAATTGAGAGGATCTACAAATATTTCTAACACATTAGTTTTCAGTCTTAAGGCTGAGTCAAGAACAAAGCTCCTAAACTTTGCATTGGTGATTGAGAACATTTTAAAATTGTTATTTAATTCATTAATTTATTTTTAAAAAATTTTCACATTGTAATTATATAGATTTATAGGATACAATTTGATGTTTCAATGAATATGTATGTTGTCTAATGATCCAATAAGGATAGTTAGTGTATTAATTACCTCATGCATTCATCATTTCTTTTTAATAAGAAATTTCAAAATCCTTTCTTCTAGATACTTTGTAATATACAATACTTTACTTCTAACTATAGTCACCCTGCTTTGCAAAGAACACTACAACTTATTCTTCCTATATAATTGTGATTTCATAACTGTTAACCAATCTATCTCCATTTTGCCCTCCCCACTTCTTCCTCACTGTTTGGTAACCACTATTCTACTCTACTTCTCTATTAACTTTTTTTTTTTAAGATTCCACATATGAGCGAGATCATGCGGTATTTGCTTTCTGTGTCTGGCTTATTTCACTTAACATTGTATCCTACAGGGTCATCCATGTTGTTGCAACTGGCAGAATTTCATTCTTTTTTTATGGCTGAATAGTATTTCATTGTGTGTGTGTCCATATATATATATATATATACATATATAATTTTATGTGTAATTATAATTACACATAAAATTATATATAATTATAATTAATTTTATGCATAATTATAATTACACATAAAATTATATATAATTATAATTATAATTATATATAATTATATATAATAATATATATATTATATGTAATATATAATATACATAACATACATAATGTATATTATATATAATATACATAACGTATATTATATACATTATACATTATATATATTATAATACACATAATATATATTATGTATATAATATACATAATATGTATTATATATAAAATATACATAATATATAATGTATATTATACATATAATATATATTATATATTAATAACATATTAATATTAATATTAATTATTATTAATTATTAATAATTATTAATTAATAATTATTATTTTTTATTAATATTATTAATATTAATATATAATACATTAATATTAATAATATATTAATATATAATATATTATATATTATACATAATATATTATATATAATATACATAATATGTATTATATATAATATACATAATATATATTATATATATAATTCACTTGTTTGTTTTTATACACATAGGTTGATTCCATATCTGATTATTAGAAATAGTGCTACAGTAAACATAAGAGTGCAGATATTTTTCAAACACAATGATTTCATTTCCTATGGATATATACCCAGTAGTGGGATTGCTGGGTTATGTGATCGAATGATTGTTTTTTTTTTTTATTTTTTATTTTTTAGCGAACTTCCATAAAGTTTTGCTTAATGGTTGTACTAGTTTACAACCCCATCAACAGTGCGTAAGTGTTCCGTTTTCTCCACTTCCTTGCCAACTCTTGTTATCTTTTACCTTTTTGCTAATAGCCATTCTAATGGGTGAACTGGTATCTCATTGCGGTTTTGATTTGCATTTCCCTGATGGTTAGTGATGTTGAACATGATTTTATTATATATTCGTCTTGACAATTTCTATATTTTCTCTTGTGGCATTTCTTTTAGTTTATTTTGTCCTTTTTTTTTTTTTTTTTTGCGAAGGAGTCTTGCTCTCTTGCCCAAGCTGGAGTGCAGTGGTGCAATCGGGGCTCACGGCAACCTCCATCTCCCTGGTTCAAGCAATTCGCCTGCCTCAGCCTGCTGAGCAGCTGGGGTTACAGGCACACGCCATCATGTTTGGCTAAATTTTTGTATTTTTAGTAGAGAAATGATTTCACCATATTGGTCAGGCTGGTCTCAAACTCCTGACCTCAGGCAATCCGCCTGCCTCAGCCTCCCAGTTTTGCCCATTTTTAAATAAGTTATTTATGTTTTTGCTGTTGAGTTGTTTAAGTTTGTTATATAATCTGGGCATTAACTCCTTAGCAGATGTATAGTTTGCAAATATTGTATCCCATTCTGTAAGTTGTTTTTTCACTCTGTTAAGTTTCCTTTGCTGTGCAAAAGCATTTTAGTTTGATGAAACCCCATTTATCTATTTTTGCTTTTGTTGCCTGTGCTTTTGACGTCTCATTTAAAAAATCCTTGTAGAACCCAAAGTTATAGAGAATTTCCCACATGTTATCTTCTAGTAGTTTTTCATAGTTTTCAATCTTACCTTTAGGTCTTTAATCGCATTTGAGTTGATTTTTGTATAAGGTAAAAGATAGGGGTCTAATTTCATTATCCCACATGTAGATATCCAATCTTCTCAGTACCATTTAATGAAGAGACTGTCTTTACCCCTGTGTGTGCTCTTGACTCCTTTTTGGAAAATCAGTTGACTTTAGGTATGAGAATTTATTTCTGAGCTGTATATTCTCTTCCATTGGTCTATGTGTTTGCTTTATGGCAGTGCCATGCTGTTTTGCTTACTATGGCTTTGTAGTATATTTTGAAGTCAGGTAGTGTGGTGCCTCCAGCTTTGTTATTTTTGCACAGGATTGCTTTGGTTATTTGGGGTCTTTTCTGGTTTCATACAAATTTTAGGGTATTTTTTTCTATTTCTGTGAAGAATTTCATTGGTATTTTGATAGGGATTGCATAGAATCTGTAGGACATTTTGTTAGTATGGTCATTTCAATAGTATCAGTTCTTCCATTCCATGAGTATATAGTGTCCATTTTTTGTGGATCATAAATTTTTCCATCAGTGTGTTATAGTTTTCATTGTAGAGATCTTTCACGACCTTGATTAAATTTATCTGCAGATTTCTTGGTAGCTATTGTAAATGGAATTCCTTTCTTGATGACTTTTTCAGATAGTTCACTATTAGTGTATAGAAACACCACTGAATTTTCTGTGTTGATTTTGTATACTACAACTTTACTGAATTTATTTATGATTTCTAGTAGTTTTTGGTCAAGTCTTTAGGGTTCTCACTCTATATAAGTATATATAGAAAGAACCCTAAAGAGAGAGAGATCATATATATCTATATGATCATATATATAGATGTATACATATGTATGTGAGATCACATTTTCTACAAACAGAAACAATCTGACTTCCTTCTTTCCAGTTTGGATCCCTCTTATTTATTTCTTTTGTCTAATTGCTCTGGCTCTGACCTCCAGTACTATGCTAAATAGAAGTGGTAGAAGTTGACATCCTTGTCTTCCTCCACATCAAAGAGGAAAAGCATTTAACTATTCACCATAAATAAGATGTTAGCTGTGGGTTTGTCACCTATGGCCTTTACTGCGTTGAGGTACACTCCTATACCTACTTTCTTGACAGTTTTTATCATAAAGGAATGTTGACTTTTGTCAAGTGTTCTTTTTGCATCTGTTGAAATGATCACATGGTTTTTGTTCTTCTTTCTATTGTGGTGGTGTATCATATTTACTGATTTGTGCATGTTAAGCCATCCTTTCATCCCTGGGATGAACCCCACTTGATTATAGTGAATACTCTTTTTAGTGTGCTGTCGAAGTCAGTTCACTTGTATCTTGTTGAGAATTTTTGTATCTATGTTCTTCAGGAATATTGGCCTGTTATTTTCATTTTGTGCGTGTCTTTGTCTGGTTTTAGAATCAGGATATTGCGAGCCTCATAAGATGAGTATGGAAGTATTCCTTCCTCATTACTTTTGTGGAAAAGTTTGTGGAGAATTGGTAGTTATTCTTTAACTGTTTGGTAGAATTCAGCAGTGAAGACATCAGGTCCTGGGTGTTGGTTGTTGTTGTTGTTGTTTTGATGGAAGATGTTTTATTATTGATTCAATTTCCAAACTCATTATTGATGTGTTCAGATGTTATATTTCCTCACAATTTAATCTGGGTAGTTGTATGTGTGCAGAAATTTATTCATTTTATTCTACACTATCAAATTTGTTGGCATATAGTTATGAGTAATGTCTTACAATCCCTTCTATTTCTGTGGTGTATCAGTTGTAATGTCTCCTTTTTCATCTTTTATTTATTTGAATTTTCTCTCCTTTTGTCTTAGTTTAGCTAAAGGTTTGTCAGTTTTACCTTTACACTTTGTCTTATTTATCTTTTGAAATATTTTTTAGTGTCTGTTTCATTTATATCTGCTGTGAGCTTTATTATTTCCTTCCTTCTACCAATTTTGGGTTTAGTTTGTTTTTGATGTTCTAGTTACTTGAAGTGTATAATTTTGCTTTGTGATTTGAAAGTCTTTCTTCTTTTTTGGTGTAGGCTTTTATTGCTATAAATTTCCCTCTTAGAACTGCTTTTGCTACGTTCCATAGGTTTGGGTATGTTGGATTTTCATTCTTACTTGTCTCAGTGACTTTTGAAATTTTCCTATTAATGTCTTAATGAGACCTATTGATTTCTTGGGTGCGTGCTATTTAATTTCCATGTTTTTATAAAATTTCCAAGGGCTTTCCTGTTGTTGATTTCTGGCTTTATATCCCTGGAATCAGAAAAGATACTTCATATGATATCTGTCTTCTTAAGTTTGTTAAGACTTATTATGTGTCATAATGTATGATTGGTCCTAGAGAATGTTTGGTGTACAGTTGAGAATAATTTGTATTCTGCAGCTGTTGGATGATGTATTAGTCTGTTTTCATACTGCTGATAAAGACATACCCGAGACTGGGTAATTTACAGAGAAAAAGAGGTTTAGTGGACTCATAGTTCCACGTGGCTGGGGAGGTCTCCCAATCATGATGGAAGGCGAAAGACACATCTTACATGGTAGCAAACAAAATAGAATTGAGAACCAAGTGAAAGGGTTCCCCCTTATAAAACCTCAGATCTTGTTAGACGTATTCACTACCACAAGAACAGTATGGGGGAACCGCCCCCATGATTCAATTATCTCCCACTGGTTCCCTCCCACAACATGTATGAATTATGGGAGCTATAATCAAGATGAGATTTGGGTGGGGATATACAGCCAAACCATATCAGGTGAGATCTTCTTTACCTGCTAGGTCCATTTGGTCTATGGTATAGTTTGAGTCTGTCATTTTTTGGTTGATTTTCTCTTCATAGAATCTGTCCATTTTTAAAGTGGAGTGTTGAAATTTCCTACTAATATTGTATTGCAGTCTATCTCTACCTTTAAATCTAATATTTGCTTTATATATCTGGTTGTTCTGGTGTTGGGTACATATATAGTTACACCTAAGTAATATATATGTTATGTCCTCTTATTGAATTGGGCCTTTTATCATTTCATTATACAGTGACATTCTTTTTTTATATAGTTTTTTTTATTTAAAGCCTTTTAAAATATGACATGACTGTGGCTACTCCTGCTTGCTTTTCATTTGTTTGCATAAAATATATTTTTCCATCTCTTCACTTTCAGTCTATTTGTCTTTAATAGTGAGGTAAGTATCATGTAGGCAGCATATAGGTGGGTTTTGCTATCCGAATCCATTCATCCACTTTATATCTTTTAAGTAGAGTTTAATCCACTTCTATTGAAGTTTATTATTGATAAATTAGGACTTCCTTCTACCATTTCATTAGTTGTTTTTTAGATTACTTGTTCACTTCTTCCTTTCTTATTGTTTATCCCTCTAGTTTGGTGGTTTTCTGTGGTGCTAAGCTTTGTTTCTTTTCCCTTTTTTGGTGTGTGTGTGTGTATCTGCTGTAATTTCTTTCTTTCTGGTTAGTGAAACTAACATACAGAGTCCGGTATTTGTAACAGACTATTTTACACTGATAACAACTTAACTTCTGTCACATAAAAATACTCTTGACTTCTCCTCCCCACACACACAATTTATATTTTTGTTACCTTACATTGCATCTTTATGAATGGTAGACTCCATGGAACATAGGATCTATGTCACAACTAAATCAATTATTTAATGGCAGCATTAAAGCAGCCCAAAGAATGTGAAAAACTGGTGTGGGTGTATTTAACTTTTTAAAAACTATGTTTCATAATGTTTTCATTAAAAAGTCTTTATCAGTTTGCTAATGCCTAATTTTTACAACCAGCCACCATAGATTTTACAGGATAAATATATTATTTCAGTGGTAATTGAAGCAGAATTTTTGTTGCTCTTCTTACCCTTAGAGATTGTGTATTATCCTCAGACGTAATTCTTTGATTTTTTTTCTTTTCATGTTGTTACACATAGTTACCAACAATCAACGTGAGAATAACCTTTGAATATTTTCAAGCATTAAGATTTGTTTATACAGCTGCAGAATTAGACAACCAACACTCTTGGGTCTTTACCTCTCAGCATACACCTGATTATTAACTTAAAGGTATGATGGGAAAAGTATCAATTTTTGTTGGTCACCTAGATTTGGAAATATGTAATAATTATAAGCTTGGGTCTGCTTCTTCAGAAGCCTAGGAATTCGAGTGATGGTTCTCTGAAGAGGCTGGAAACAAAGTATGTGTTTCCAGAAGGCTTAATAGAATATGTTGAGACATAGGCCATTAACACAAAAGTGAAAGAAATGCAAAAAAGTATAAAAGTAAGGATTTGAGAAGGGAAATTTTATTTTTAAGTCTAAGATTCCTATGAATTATATGAAAGTAAATGTCCTATCCTTAAAATTAGCCAAAGGAAGCACTTTACTTATCAATATGATATGACGTTTCATACTCTTATCTAAAGATATCCTAAACTAAGATCCAGTTTTCTAAGTAAAGACCTTTTACTCATGCTTTAAAGCATGTTAGATGATTCCTACCACATCACATCATGTTGTTTACATGTATGATTTAAACTGCATTTATTCTTCAACTCACTGGTTCCTTAGGCTTCTTATCTTTCCTTGCACGCCTAGATAATTTTATGTAAAATTGATTTTTAGAAGTTTAGTTGCTGGGCGTAGTGGCTGTCGCCTGTAAACCCAGTACTTTGGGAATTCAAGGCAGGTGTATTGCTTGAGTCTTGGAGTTTGAGGCCTGCCTGGGAAAGATGACAAACCCCATTTGTACAAAAATAAAAATATTAGCTGGATATGGTGGCACATGCCTGTGGTCCCAGCTACTCCAAGGCTGAGGTGGGAGGATGGCTTGAGTCCGAGAGGCAGAGGTGTGAGCCAAGATCATGCCCTGCTCTTCAGCCTGGGCAACCAAGCCAGACCCTGTTTCAAAAAAAAAAATCTAGTGAGATTTGATTTCTATTTCTATGTGATTCAAAAGTAGGAGAGCTTCAAGGCAAATGACTATTAAAAAATGGCCATTGCTACTTGCATTTTCTATGAAGCCAGCATACACAGCAACGTGCAACCTAAAAACCAAGCTATTTAATATGTAGCTTAGATTTCAGGTTTGATTGTCTTTGAGGTTTGATTATTGCAGAGATCAATTGCCAGACCAAATATAGTCTATTTCTGTATTTGGTCTTTTTATCATATGAAACATCCCAGCCTTGGGTATAAATTAAGAGCAAATACAGACATTTATACCGATAGCGGTGTAGATATTTCCATGTTTATACAGTTACCGGTGTAGATACTTCCATGTCTATACAGATAGCGGTGTGGATATTTCCATGTTCATACAGATAGTGGTGTAGATATTTCCATGTTTATAGAGATAGTGGTGTAGATATATCCATGTTTATAGAGATAGCGGTGTAGATATTTCCATGTTTATACAGATAGCAGTGTAGATATTTCCATGTTTATACAGATAGCATTGTAGATATTTCCATGTTTATAGAGACAGAGGTGTATATATTTCTATATTTATAGAGATAGCGGCGCACATATTTCCATGTTTATAGAGACAGCGGTGTAGATATTTCCATGTTTATACAGATAGCGGTGTAGATATTTCCATGTTAATACAGGTAGCGGTGTACATATTGCCATGTTCATACAGATAGCGGTGTAGATATTTCCACATTTATACAGATGGCGGTGTACATATTTCCATGTTCATACAGATGGCGGTGTAGATATTTCTATGTTTATAGAGATGGCGGTGTAGATATTTAAATGTTTATACAGATAGCTGTGTAGATATTTCCATGTTTATAGAGATGGCGGTGTAGATATTTCCATGTTTCTACAGATGGCGGTGTAGATATTTCCATGTTTATACAGATGGAGGTGTAGATATTTCCATGTTTTTACAGATAGCGTTGTAGATATTTCCATGTTCACACAGATAGCGGTGTAGATATTTCCACCTTTATACAGATGGTGGTGTAGATTTTTCCATTTCCATACAGACGGCGGTTTAGATATTTCCATTGTTATAAAGATGGCGGTGCAGATATTTCCATTGTGATACAGATGGCGGTGTAGGCATTTTCATGTTGATACAGATGGTGGTGTACATAGTTCCCTGTTCATACAGATGGCGGTGTAGATATTTTCATTTTCCTACCGATGGCGGTGTAGATATTTCCATGTTTATACAGATAGCGGTGTAGATGTATCCATGTTCATACAGATGGCAGTGAAGATAATTCCATGTTCATACAGATGGAGTTGAAGATATTTCCATGTTTATAGATATGGCGGTGTAGATATTTCCATGTTTACAAAGAAGGCGGTGTAGATATTTCCATGTTTACACAGATAGCGGTGTAGATATTTCCATGTTTATACAGATAGCGGTGTAGATATTTCAATGTTTATAGAGTTGGCGGTGTAGATATTTTCATGTTCCTACAGTTGGTGGTGTAGATATTTCCATGTGTACACAGATAGCGGTGTAGGTATTTCCAAGTTTATGCAGATAGCGGTGTAGATATTTCCACTTTTAGGCAGATAGCGGTGTAGATATTTCAATGTTTAAACAGATAGCGTTGTAGATATTTCCATGTTCCTACAGAGGGCGGTGTAGATATTTACATGTTTATAGAGATGGCGGTTTAGACATTTCCACGTTCATACAGATGGCGGTGTAGATATTTCCATGTTTATACAGATAGCGGTGTAGATATTTCCGTCTTTATACACATAATGGTGTAGATCTTTCCATGTTTTTAGAGATAGCGGTGTAGATATTTCCATGTTTACACAGATAGCGGTGTAGATATTTCCATGTTTATACAGATGACTCTGTAGATATTTCCATGTTTACAGAGATAGCGGTGTAGATATTTCCAAGTTTACAGAGATATCGGTGTAGATATTTCCATGTTTACACAGATAGCGGTGTAGATATTTCCATGTTTATACAGATGGCTGTGTAGATATATCCATGTTCATACAGATGGCGGTGTAGATATTTCCATACCCATACAGATGGCGGTGTAGATATTTCCATGTTTATAGATATAGCGGTGTAGGTATTTCCATGTTTACACAGACAGCGGTGTAGATATTTCCATGTTTACACAGATAGCGGTGTAGATATTTCCATGTTTATAGAGATATCAGGGTAGATATTTCCAGGTTTATACAGAGCGTAGTGTAGATATTTCCATGTTTATATAGATGGCTGTGTGGATATTTCCATGTTTATAGAGATAGCGGTGCAGATATCTCCATGTTTACACAGATAGCGGTGTAGATATTTCCATGTTTACACAGATAGCGGTGTAGATATTTCCATGTTCATACAGATAGCGGTGTAGATAATTCCATGTGTATACAGATAACTGTGTAGATATTTACATGTTCCTACAGATGGCTGCGTAGATATTTCCATGTTTATACAGATAGCAGTGAAGATATTTACGTCTTTATACACATAATGCTGTAGATCTTTACATGTTTTCAGAGATAGCGGTGTAGATCTATCCATGTTTACACAGATAGCGGTGTAGATATTTCCATATTTATACAGATAGCAGTGTAGATATTTCCATGTTTATAGAGATAGTGGTGTAGATATTTACATGTTCCTACAGATGGCTGTGTAGATATTTCCATGTTTATACAGATAGCGGTGTAGATATTTCCATGTTCATACAGATAGCTGTGTAGATATTTCCATGTTTATACAGATAGCGGTGTAGATATTTACGTCTTCATACACATAATGGTGTAGATCTTTCCATGTTTTCAGAGATAGCGGTGTAGAACTTTCCATGTTTACACAGATAGCGGTGTAGATATTTCCATGTTTATACAGATAGCAGTGTAGATATTTCCATGTTTATAGAGATAGTGGTGTAGATATTTACATGTTGCTACAGATGGCTGTGTAGATATTTCCATGTTTATACAGATAGCGGTGTAGATATTTCCATGTTTATGGAGATAGTCGTGTAGATATTTCCATGTTCCTACAGTTTTTGGTTTAGATATTTCCATGTTTACACAGACAGCGGTGTAGATATTTCCAAGTTTATGCAGATAGCGGTGTGGATATTTCCACTTTTAGGCAGATAGCGGTGTAGATATTTCAATGTTTAAGCAGATAGCGTTGTAGATATTTCCATGTTCCTACAGAGGGGGGTGTAGATATTTACATGTTTATAGAGATGGCGGTTTAGACATTTCCACGTTCATACAGATGGCGGTGTAGATATTTCCATGTTTATACAGATAGCGGTGTAGATATTTCCGTCTTTACACACATAATGGTGTAGGTCTTTCCATGTTTTTAGAGATAGTGATGTAGATATTTCCATGTTTACACAGATAACGGTGTAGATATTTCCATGTTTACACAGATAACGGTATAGATATTTCCATGTTTATACAGATGTATACAGATGACTCTGTAGATATTTCCATGTTTACAGAGATAGCGGTGTAGATATTTCCATGTTTACACAGATATCCATGTAGATATTTCCATGTTTACACAGATAGCGGTGTAGATATTTCCATGTTCATACAGATAGCGGTGTAGATAATTCCATGTGTATACAGATAACGGTGTAGATACTTACATATTCCTACAGATGGCTGTGTAGATATTTCCATGTTTGTACAGATAGCGGTGTAGATATTTCCATGTTTACACAGATAGTGGTGTAGATATTTCCATGTTTACACAGATAGCGGTGTAGATATTTCCAAGTTTACACAGATAGCGGTGTAGATATTTCCATGTTTATACAGATGGCGGTGTAGATATTTCCATGTGAATACAGATAACTGTGTAGATATTTACATGTTCCTACAGATGGCTGCGTAGTTATTTCCATGTTTATACAGATAGCAGTGTAGATATTTACGTCTTTATACACATAATGCTGTAGATCTTTCCATGTTTTCAGAGATAGCGGTGTAGATCTTTCCATGTTTACACAGATAGCGGTGTAGATATTTCCATATTTATACAGATAGCAGTGTAGATATTTCCATG
Organism: Gorilla gorilla gorilla; assembly: GCF_029281585.2. NCBI lineage: Eukaryota > Metazoa > Chordata > Mammalia > Primates > Hominidae > Gorilla > Gorilla gorilla. Next base: position 4,458,322 of record NC_073244.2, on the reverse strand, counting down.
TTTATAGAGATAGTCGGGTAGATATTTACATGTTCCTACAGATGGCTGTGTAGATATTTCCATGTTTATACAGATAGCGGTGTAGATATTTCCATGTTCATACAGATAGCTGTGTAGATATTTCCATGTTTATACAGCTAGCGGTGTAGATATTTCCATGTTTATGGAGATAGTCGTGTAGATATTTCCATGTTCCTACAGTTTGTGGTTTAGATATTTCCATGTTTACACAGACAGCGGTGTAGATATTTCCAAGTTTATGCAGATCGCGGTGTAGATATTTCCACTTTTAGGCAGATAGCGGTGTAGATATTTCAATGTTTAAGCAGATAGCGTTGTAGATATTTCCATGTTCCTACAGAGGGGGGTGTAGATATTTACATGTTTATAGAGATGGCGGTTTAGACATTTCCATGTTCATACAGATGGCGGTGTAGATATTTCCATGTTTATACAGATAGCGGTGCAGATATTTCCAGGTTTATACAGATAGCAGTGTAGATATCTCCATCTAAATACAGATGGCGGTGTAGATATTTGTATGTTAATACTGATGGCGGTGCAGATATTTCCATGTTCATACAGATGGCGGTGTAGATATCTCCATGTTCATACAGATAGCGATGTACATATTTCCATGTTTATACAGATAGCGGTGAAGTTGTATGCAAGTTTACACAGATAGCGGTGTAGATATTTCCATGTTCATAGAGATAGCGGTGTAGATACTTCCATGTTCATACAGATAGAGGGGCTGATATTTCCATGTTCATACTGATAGCGGTGCTGATATTTCCATGTTTATACAGATAGCGGTGTAGATATTTCCATGTTTATACAGATAGCAGTGTAGATATTTCCATGTTTATACAGATAGCGGTGTAGATATCTCCATCTTAATACAGTTGGCGGTGTAGATATTTATATGTTCATACAGATGGCGGTGCAGATATTTCCATGTTCATACAGATGGCGGTGTAGATATTTCCATGTTTATAGAGATAGCGGTGTAGTTATTTCCATGTGTAAAGAGATAGCTGTGTAGATATTTCCATGTATATGCAGATAGCTGTGTAGATATTTCCATTTTCATGCAGATAGTGGTTTAGATATTTCCATGTTCAAACAGATAGCCGTGTAGATATTTCCATGTTCATACAGATAGCGGTGTAGATATTTCCATGTTTATACAGATAGGGGTGAAGTTGTATGCAAGTTTACACAGATAGCGGTGTAGATATTTCCATGTTCATAGAGATAGCGGTGTAGATATTTAAATGTTCATCCAGAAGGCTGTGTAGATATATCCATGTTCATACAGATAGCGGTGTAGATATTTCCATGTCCATACAGATAGTGGTGTAGATATTTCCATGTTCATACAGATAGCGGTGTAGCTACTTCCATGTTCATACAGATAGCGGTGTAGATATTTCCATGTTCGTACAGATAGCGGTGCTGATATTTCCATGTTCATACAGATAGCGGTGTGGATATTTCCATGTTTATACAGATAGCGGTGTAGTTATTTCCAGGTTTATACAGATAGCGGTGTAGATATCTCCATGTTAATACAGATGGCGGTGTAGATATGTATATGTTCATACAGATGGCGGTGCAGATATTTCCATGTTCATACAGATGGCGGTGTGGCTATTTCCATGTTCAAACAGATAGCTGTGTAGCTATTTCCATGTTCATGCATATAGCGGTGTAGATATTTCCATGTTCATCCATATGGCTGTGTAGATATATCTATGTTCATAGAGATGGCGGTGAAGATATTTCCATGTTCATACAGATAGCGGTGTAGATATTTCCATGTTCATACAGATAGTGGTGTAGATATTTCCATGTTCATACAGATAGCGGTGAAGATGTATGCATGTTTACACAGATAGCGGTGTAGATATTTCCATGTTCATAGAGATAGCGGTGTAGATATTTCCATGTTAATCCAGATGGCTGTGTAGATATATCCATGTTCATACAGATAGCGGTGTAGATATTTCCATGTTCATACAGATAGTGCTGTAGATATTTCCATGTTCATACAGATAGCGGTGTACCTATTTCCATGTTCATACAGATATTGGTGTGGATATTTCCATGTTCAATCAGATAGCGGTGTAGATATTTCCATGTTCATCCAGATGGCTGTGTAGTTATATCCATGTTCATACAGATGGCGGTGAAGATATTTCCATGTTCATACAGATAGCGGTGTAGATATTTCCATGTTCATACAGATAGTGGTGTGGATATTTCCAAGTTCATACAGATAGCTGTGTAGTGATTTCCATGTGTAAAGAGATAGCTGTGTAGATATTTCCATGTATATGCAGATAGCTGTGTATATATTTCCATTTTCATGCAGATAGCAGTTTCGATATTTCCATGTTGAAACAGATAGCGGTGTAGATATTTCCATGTTCATAGTGATAGCGGTGTAGATACTTCCATGTTCATACAGATAGAGGGGCTGATATTTCCATGTTCCTACAGATAGCGGTGCTGATATTTCCATGTTTATACAGATAGCGGTGTAGATATTTCCATGTTGATACAGAGAGCGGTGTAAATATTTCCATGTTTATACAGATAGCGGTGTTGATATCTCCATCTTAATACAGTTGGCGGTGTAGATATTTATATGTTCATACAGATGGCGGTGCAGATATTTCCATGTTCATACAGATGGCGGTGTAGATATTTCCATGTTTATAGAGATAGCGGTGTAGTTATTTCCATGTGTAAAGAGATAGCTGTGTAGATATTTCCATGTATATGCAGATAGCTGTGTAGATATTTCCATTTTCATGCTCATAGCGGTTTAGATATTTCCATGTTAAAACAGAGAGCGGTGTAGATATTTCCACGTTCATACAGAAAGCGGTGTTGATATTTCCATGCTTATACAGATTGCGGTGAAGATGTATGCTTCTTTACACAGATAGCGGTGTAGATATTTCCATGTTCATGCAGTTAGCGGTGTAGATATTTCCATGTTCATCCAGATGGCTGTTTAGATATATCCATGTTCATACAGATAGCGGTGTAGATATTACCATGTTCATACAGATAGTGGTGTGGATATTTCCATGTTCATACAGATAGCTGTGTAGTGATTTCCATGTGTAAAGAGATAGCTGTGTAGATATTTCCATGTATATGCAGATAGCTGTGTATATATTTCCATTTTCATGCAGATAGCAGTTTCGATATTTCCATGTTGAAACAGATAGCGGTGTAGATATTTCCATGTTCATAGTGATAGCGGTGTAGATACTTCCATGTTCATACAGATAGAGGGGCTGATATTTCCATGTTCATACAGATAGCGGTGCTGATATTTCCATGTTTATACAGATAGCGGTGTAGATATTTCCATGTTTATACAGATAGCGGTGCTGATATTTCCATGTTTATACAGGTAGCGGTGTAGATATTTCCATGTTTAGACAGATAGCGGTGTAGATATCTCCAATCTTAATACTGATGGCGGTGTAGATATTTATATGTTCATACAGATGGCGGTGGAGATATTTCCATGTTCATACAGATGGCGGTGTAGATATTTCCGTGTTTATAGAGATAGCGGTGTAGTTATATCCTTGTGTAAAGAGATAGCTTTGTAGATATTTCCATGTATATGCAGATAGCTGTGTAGATATTTCTATTTTCATGCAGATAGCGGTTTAGATATTTCCATGTTCAAACAGATAGCGGTGTAGATATTTCCATGTTCATACAGATAGCGTTGTAGATATTTCCATGTTTATACAGATAGCGGTGAAGATGTATGCATGTTTACACAGATAGCAGTGTAGATATTTCCATGTTCATACAGATCACGGTGTAGATATTTCCATGTTCATCCAGATGGCTGTGTAGACATATCCATGTTCATACAGATGGCGGTGAAGATATTTCCATGTTCATACAGATAGCGGTGTAGATATTTCCATGTTCATACAGATTGCGGTGTAGGTATTTCCATGTTCATACAGATGGCTGTGTTGATATATGCATGTTCATACAGATTGCGTTGAAGTTATTTCCATGTTCATACAGATAGCGGTGTAGATATTTCCATGTTCATACAGATGGCGGTGTAGATATTTCCATGTTCATACAGATGGCGGTGCTGATATTTCCATGTTTATACAGGTAGCGGTGTAGATATTTCCATGTTTATACAGATAGCTGTGTAGATATTTCTAGGTTTATACAGATAGCGGTGTAGATATTTCCATGTTTATGCAAATAGTGGTGTAGATATCTCCTTCTTAATACAGATGGCGGTGTAGATATTTATATGTTCAAACAGATGGCGGTGCAGATATTTCCATGTTCATACAGATTCCGGTGTAGATATTTCAGTGTTTATAGAGATAGCGGTGTAGTTATTTCCATGTGTAAAGAGATAGCTGAGTAGATATTTCCACGTATATGCAGATAGCTGTGTAGTTATTTCCATTTTCATGCAGACAGCGGTGTAGATATTTCCATGTTGAAACAGATAGCGGTGTAGATATTTCCATGGTGAAACAGATAGCGGTGTAGATATTTCCACGTTTATACAGATTGCGGTGAAGATGTATGCATATTTACACAGATAGAGGTGTAGATATTTCCATGTTCATACAGATAGCGGTGTAGATATTTCCGTGTTCATCCAGATGGCGGTGTAGATATATCCATGTTCATACAGATAGCAGTGTAGATATTTCCATGTTCATACAGGTAGTGGTGTAGATATTTCCATGTTCATACAGATAGCGGTGTAGCAATTTCCATGTTCATACAGATAGCGGTGTAGAAATTTCCAAGTTCATAGAGATAGCGGTGTAGATATTTCCATGTTCATACAGATAGCGGTGCTGATATTTCCATGTTTATACAGGTAGCGGTGTAGATATTTCCATGTTTATACAGATTGCGGTGTAGATATTTCCATGTTTATACAGATAGCGGTGTAGATATTTCCTAGTTTATACAGATAGCTTTGTAGATATCTCCATCTTAATATAGATGGCGTTGTAGCTATTTATATGTTCATACAGATGGCGTTGCAGATATTTCCATGTTCATACAGATGGTGTTGAAGATATTTCCATGTTCATACAGATAGCGGTGTAGTTATTTCCACGTGTAAAGAGATAGCTTTGTAGATATTTCCATGTATATGCAGATAGCAGTGTAGATATTTCTATTTTCATGCAGAGAGCGGTGTAGATATTTCCATGTTCATAAAGATAGCGGTGTAGATATTTCCATGTTTATACAGATAGCGGTGAAGATGTATGCATGTTTACACAGATAGCGGTGTAGATATTTCCATGTTCATACTGATCGCTTTGTAGATATTTCCATGTTCATCCAGATGACTGGGTAGACATATCCATGTTCATACCAATGGCGGTGAAGATATTTCCATGTTCATACAAATAGCGGTGTAGATATTTCCATGTTCATACAGATAGCAGTGTAGATATTTCCATGTTCATACAGATGGCTGTGTAGATATATCCATGTTCATACAGATGGCGGTGAAGATATTTCCGTGTTCATACAGATAGCGGTGTAGATATTTCCATGTTCATAGAGATAGCGGTGAAGATATTTCCATGTTCATACCGATAGCTGTGTAGATATCTCCTTCTTAATACAGATGGCGGTGTAGATATTTATATGTTCATACAGATGGCGGTGCAGATATTTCCATGTTCATACAGATAGCGGTGTAGCTATTTCCATGTTCATACAGATAGCGGTGTAGAAATTTCCATGTTCACACAGATAGCGGTGTAGATATTTCCGTGTTCATCCAGATGGCTGTGTAGATATATCCATGTTCATACAGATAGCGGTGTAGATATTTCCATGTTTATACATATTGCGGTGAAGATGTATGCATATTTACACAGATAGCGGTGTAGATATTTCCATTTTCATGCAGACAGCGGTGTAGATATTTCCATGTTTATAAAGATAGCGGTGTAGTTATTTCCATGTGTAAAGAGATAGCTTTGTAGATATTTCCATGTATATGCAGATAGCTGTGTAGATATTTCCATTTTCATGCAGACAGCGGTGTAGATATTTCCATGTTCAAACAGATAGCGGTGTAGATATTTCCATGTTCATACAGATAGCGGTGTAGATATTTCCACGTTTATACATATTGCGGTGAAGATGTATGCATATTTACACAGATAGCGGTGTAGATATTTCCATGTTCATACAGATAGCGGTGTAGATATTTCCGTGTTCTTCCAGATGGCTGTGTAGATATATCCATGTTCATACAGATAGCGGTGTAAATATTTCCATGTTCATACAGGTAGTGGTGTAGATATTTCCATGTTCGTACAGATAGCGGTGTAGCTATTTCCATGTTCATACAGATAGCGGTGTAGAAATTTCCATGTTCATAGAGATAGCGGTGTAGATATTTCCATGTTCATACAGATAGCGGTGCTGATATTTCCATGTTCATACAGGTAGCGGTGTAGATATTTCCATGTTTATACAGATTGCGGTGTAGATATTTCCATGTTTATACAGATAGCGGTGTAGATATTTCCAAGTTTATACAGATAGCGGTGTAGATATCTGCATCTTAATAAAGATGGCGTTGCAGATATTTATATGTTCATAGAGATGGCGGTTCAGATATTTCCATGTTCATGCAGATGGTGGTGTAGATATTTGTATGTTTATAGAGATAGCGCTGTAGTTATTTCCATGTGTAAAGAGATAGCTTTGTAGATATTTCCATGTATATGCAGATCGCTGTGTAGATATTTCCTTTTTCATGCAGATAGCGGTTTAGATATTTCCATGTTCAAACAGATAGTGGTGAAGATATTTCCATGTTCATAGAGATAGCGGTGTAGATATTTCCATGTTTATACAGATAGCGGTGAAGATGTATGCATGTTTACACAGATAGCGGTGTAGATATTTCCATGTTCATACAGATAGCGGTGTAGATATTTTCATGTTCATCCAGATGGCTGTGTAGATATATCCATGTTCATACAGATGGCGGTGAAAATATTTCCATGTTCAGATAGCGGAGTAGATATTACCATGTTCATACAGATAGCGGTGTAGATATTTCCATGTTCATACAGACAGCTGTGCTGATATTTCCATGTTCATCCAGATGGCTGTGTAGATATATCTATGTTCATACAGAAGGTGGTGAAGATATTTCCATCTTCATACAGATATCGGTGTAGATATTTCCATGTTCATACAGATAGCAGTGTAGGTATTTCCATGTTCATACAGATAGCGGTGCTGATATTTCCATGTTTATACAGGTAGCGGTGTAGATATTTCCATGTTTATACAGATAGCGGTGTAGATATTTCCATGTTTATACAGATAGCGGTGTAGATATTTCCATGTTTATACAGATAGCGGTGAAGATATCTCCATCTTAATACAGATGGCGGTGCAGATATTTATATGTTCATAGAGATGGCGGTTCAGATATTTCCATGTTCCTACAGATAGCGGTGTAGATATTTCCATGTTCATCCAGAGGGCTGTGTAGACATATCCACGTTCATACAGATAGCGGTGCTGATATTTCCATGTTCATACAGATGGCGGTGTAGATATTTCCATGTTTATAGAGATATCGGTGTAGTTATTTCCATGTGTAAAGAGATAGCTTTGTAGATATTTCCATGTATATGCAGATAGCTGTGTAGATATTTCCATTTTCATGCAGATAGCGCTGTAGATATTTCCATGGTCAAACAGATAGCAGTGTAGATATTTCCATGTTCATACAGATAGCGGTGTAGATATTTCCATGTATATACAGATAGCGGTGAAGATGTATGCTTGTTTACACAGATAGCGGTGTAGATATTCCCATGTTCATACAGATTGCGGTGTAGATATTTCCATGTTCATCCAGATGGCTGTGTAGACATATCCATGTTCATAAAGATAGCGGTGCTGATATTTCCATGTTCATCCAGATGGCTGTGTAGATATTTCCATGTTCATACAGATAGCGGGGCTGATATTTCCATGTTTATACAGGTAGTGGTGTACATATTTCCATGCTTATACAGACAGCGGTGTAGATATTTCCATGTTTATACAGATTGCGGTGAAGATGTATGAATGATTACACAGATAGCGGTGTAGATATTTCCATGTTCATACAGATAGTGGTGTAGATATTTCCATTTTCATCCAGATGGCTGTGTAGATATATCCATGTTCATACAGATGGCGGTGAAGTTATTTCCATGTTCATACAGATATCGGTGTAGATATTTCCATGTTCATACAGATAGCGGTGTAGATATTTCCATGTTCATACAGATAGCGGTGCTGATATTTCCATGTTTATACAGATAGCGGTGTAGATATTTCCATGTTTATACAGATAGCGGTGTAGATATTTCCATGTTTATACAGATAGCGGTGTAGATATTTCGATGTTCATACAGATAGCGGTGTAGATATTTCCATGTTCATACAGATAGCAGTGTAGGTATTTCAATGTTCATACAGATTGCAGTGTAGGTATTTCCATGTTTATACAGATAGCGGTGAAGATGTATGCATGTTTACACAGATAGCGGTGTAGATAGTTCCATGTTCATACAGATAGCGGTGTAGATATTTCCATGTTCATCCAGATGGCTGTGTAGATAAATCCATGTCCATACAGATGTCGGTGAAGATACTTATATCTTCATACAGATGGCGGTGTAGATATTTCCATGCTCATACAGATAGCGGTGTAGATATTTCCATGTTTATACAGATAGCGGTGTAGATATCTCCATCGTAATACAGATGGCGGTGCAGATATTTCCATGTTCATACAGATGGCGGTGTAGACATTTCCATGTTTATAGAGATATCGGTGTAGTTATTTCCATGTGTAAAGAGATAGCTTTGTAGATATTTCCATGTATATGCAGATAGCTGTGTAGATATTTCCATTTTCATGCAGATAGCTGTGTAGATATTTCCATGCTCAAACAGATAGCGGTGTAGATATTTCCATGTTCATACAGATAGCGGTGTAGATATTTCCATGTTTATACAGATAGCGGTGTAGATATTTCCATGTTCATACAGATAGCGGTGTAGATATTTCCATGTTCATACAGATAGCGGTGTAGATATTTCCATGTTCATACAGATAGCGATGTAGATATTTCCATGTTCATACAGATAGCGGTGCTGATATTTCCATGTTCATACAGATGGCGGTGTAGATGTTTCCATGTTTATAGAGATATCGGTGTAGTTATTTCCATGTGTAAAGAGATAGCTTTGTAGATATTTCCATGTATATGCAGATAGCTGTGTAGATATTTCCATTTTCATGCAGATAGCGGTGTAGATATTTCCATGCTCAAACAGATAGCGGTGTAGATATTTCCATGTTCATACAGATAGCGGTGTAGATATTTCCATGTTTATACAGATAGCGGTGAAGATGTATGCTTGTTTACACAGATAGCGGTGTAGATATATCCATGTTCATACATATAGCGGTGTAGATATTTCCATTTTCATCCAGATGGCTGTGTAGATATATCCATGTTCATACAGATGGCGGTGAAGATATTTCCATGTTCATACAGATATCGGTGTAGATATTTCCATGTTCATAAAGATAGCGGTGTAGATATTTCCTTGTTCATACAGATAGCGGTGCTGATATTTCCATGTTTATACAGAAAGCAGTGTAGATATTTCCATGTTTACACAGGTAGCGGTGTAGATATTTCCATGTTCATACAGATAGTGGTGCTGATATTTCCATGTTTATACAGATAGCGGTGTAGATATTTCTATGTTTATACAGATTGCGGCGTAGATATCTCCATTTTAATACAGATGGCGGTGCAGACATTTATATGTTCATAGAGATGGCGGTTCAGATATTTCCATGTTCATACAGATGGCGGTGAAGATATTTCCATGTTTATAGAGATTGCGGTGTAGTTATTTCGATGTGTAAAGAGATAGCTTTGTAGATATTTCCATGTATATGCAGATAGCTGTGTAGATATTTCCATTTTCATGCAGATAGCTGCGTAGATATTTCAATGCTCAAACAGATAGCGGTGTAGATATTTCCATGTTCATACAGATAGCGGTGTAGATATTTCCATGTTTATACAGATAGCGGTGTAGATATTTCCATGTTTATACAGATAGCGGTGTAGATATTTCCATGTTCATACAGAAAGCGGTGTAGCTATTTCCATGTTCATACAGATAGCGGTGTAGATATTTCCATGTTCATCCGGATGGCTGTGTAGATATTTCCATGTTCATACAGATAGCGGTGCTGATATTTCCATGTTCATACAGATGGCGGTGTAGATATTTCCATGTTTATAGAGATATCGGTGTAGTTATTTCCATGTGTAAAGAGATAGCTTTGTAGATATTTCCATGTATATGGAGATAGCTGTGTAGATATTTCCATTTTCATGCAGATAGCGGTGTAGATATTTCCATGCTCAAACAGATAGCGGTGTAGATATTTCCAAGTTCATACAGATAGCGGTGTAGATATTTCCATGTTTATACAGATAGCGGTGAAGATGTATGCTTGTTTACACGGATAGCGGTGTAGATATTTCCATGTTCATACAGATAGCGGTGTAGATATTTCCATGTTCATCCAGATGGCTGTGTGGACATATCCATGTTCATACAGATAGCGGTGCTGATATTTCCATATTCATCCAGATGGCTGTGTAGATATTTCCATGTTCATACAGATAGCGGTGCTGATATTTCCATGTTTATACAGGTAGTGGTGTACATATTTCCATGCTTATACAGATAGCGGTGTAGATACTTCCATGTTTATACAGATAGCGATGAAGATGTATGCATGTTTACACAGATAGCGGTGTAGATATTTCCATGTTCATACAGATATTGGTGTAGATATTTCCATGTTCATCCAGATGGCTGTGTAGATATATCCATGTTCATACAGATGGCGGTGAAGATATTTCCATGTTCATACAGATATCTGTGTAGATATTTCCATGTTCATAAAGATAGCGGTGTAGATATTTCCATGTTCATACAGATAGCGGTGCTGATATTTCCATGTTTATACAGATAGTGGTGTAGATATTTCCATGTTTATACAGATATCGGTGTAGATATTTCCATGTTCATACAGATAGCGGTGTAGATATTTCCATGTTCATACAGATAGCGGTGCAGATATTTCCATGTTCATACAGATAGTGGTGTAGATATTTCCATCTTAATACAGGTAGCGGTGTAGCTATTTCCATGTTCATACAGATAGCGGTGTAGATATTTCCATGTTCATCCAGATGGCTGTGTAGATATTTCCATGTTCATACAGATAGCGGTGCTGATATTTCCATGTTTATACAGGTAGCGGTGTAAATATTTCCATGGTCATACAGATAGCGGTGTAGATATTTCCCTGTTTATACAGATAGCGGTGTAGATATTTCCATGTTTACACAGATAGCGGTGTAAATATCTCCATCTTTATGCAGATGGCGGTGTAGATATTTATATCTTCAAACAGATGGCGGTGCAGATATTTCCATGTTCATACAGATGGCGGTGTACATATTTCCATGTTTATAGAGATAGCGGTGTAGTTATTTCCATGTGTAAAGAAATTTCTTTGTAGATATTTCCATGTATATGCAGATAGCTGTGTAGATATTTCCATTTTCATGCAGATAGCGGTGTAGATATTTCCATGTTCAAACAGATAGAGGTGTAGATATTTCCATGTTCATACAGATAGCGGTGTAGATATTTCCATGTTTATACAGATAGCGGTGAAGATGTATGCATGTTTACACAGATAGCGGTGTAGATATTTCCATGTTCATACAGATAGCTGTGTAGATATTTCCATGTTCATCCAGATGGCTGTGTAGATATATCCAAGTTCATACAGGTGGCGGTGAATATATTTCCATGTTCATACAGATAGCAGTGTAGATATTTCCATGTTCATACACGTAGTGGTGTAGGTATTTCCATGTTCATGCAGATAGCGTTGTAGCTATTTCCATGTTCATACATATAGCGGTGTAGATATTTCCATGTTCATCCAGATGGCTGTGTAGATATATCCATGTTCATACAGATGGCGGTGAAGATATTTCCATGTTCATACAGATGGCGGTGTAGATATTTCCATGTTCATACAGATAGCGGTGTGGACATTTCCATGTTCATACAGATAGCGGTGTAGCTATTTCCATGTTCATACAGATAGCGGTGTAGATATTTCTATGTACATACAGATAGCGGTGTAGATATTTCCATGTTCATACAGATTGCGGTGCTGATATTTCCATGTTTATACAAGTAGCGGTGTAGATATTTCCATGTTTATACAGATAGCGGTGTAGATATTTCCATGTTTATACAGATAGCGGTTTAGATATTTCCATGTTTATACAGATAGCGGTGTAGATATCTTCATCTTAATACAGATGGCGGTGTAGATATTTATATGTTCATACAGACGGCGGTGTAGATATTTCCATGTTCATACAGATGGCGGTGTAGATATTTCCATGTTTATAGAGATATCGGTGTAGTTATTTCCATGTGTAAAGAGATAGCTTTGTAGATATTTCCATGTATATGCAGATAGCTGTGTAGATATTTCCATTTTCATGCAGATATCTGTGTAGATATTTCAATGCTCAGATAGCGGTGTAGATATTTCCATGTTCATACAGATAGCGGTGTAGGTATTTCCATGTTTATACAGATAGCGGTGTAGATATTTCCATGTTTATACAGATAGCGGTGTAGATATTTCCATGTTCATACAGATAGCGGTGTAGCTATTTCCATGTTCATACAGATAGCGGTGTAGATATTTCCATGTTCATCCCGATGGCTGTGTAGATATTTCCATGTTCATACAGATGGCGGTGTAGATATTTCCATGTTTATAGAGATAGCGGTGTAGTTATTTCCATGTGTAAATAGCTGTATAGATATTTCCATGTGTATGCAGATAGCTTTGTAGATATTTCCATTTTCATGGTGATACCGGTGTAGATATTTCCATGTTGAAACAGATAGTGGTGTAGATATTTCCATGTTCATACAGATAGCAGTGTAGATATTTCCATGTTTATACAGATAGTGGTGAAGATGAATGTATGTTTAGACAGATAGCGGTGTAGATATTTCCATGTTCCTACAGATAGCGGTGTAGATATTTCCATGTTCATCCAGATGGCTGTGTAGATATATCCATGTTCTCACAGATGGCGGTGAAGATATTTCCATGTTCATACAGGTAGCGGTGTAGATAATTCCATGTTCATACAGATAGCGGTGTTGATATTTCCATGTTAATACAGACAGCGGTGCTGATATTTCCATGTTCATCCAGATGGCTGTGTAGATATATCTATGTTCATACAGATGGCGGTGAAGATGTTTCCATGTTCATAAAGATATCGGTGTAGATATTTCCATGTTCATACAGATAGCGGTGTAGATATTTCCATGTTCAGACAGATAGCGGTGCTGATATTTCTATGTTTATACAGATAGCGGTGTAGATATTTCCATGTTTATACAGATAGCAGTGTAGATATTACCATGTTTATACAGATAGCGGTGTAGATATTTCCATGTTTATACAGATAGCGGTGTAGATATTTCCATGTTCATCCAGATGGCAGTGTAGATATTTCCATGTTCATACAGATAGCGGTGCTGATATTTCCATGATCATACAGATGGCGGTGTAGATATTTCCATGTTTATAGAGATATCGGTGTAGTTATTTCCATGTGTAAAGAGATAGCTTTGTAGATATTTCCATGTATATGCAGATAGCTGTGTAGATATTTCCATTTTCATGCAGATAGCGGTGTAGATATTTCCATGCTCAAACAGATAGCAGTGTAGATAATTCCATGTTCATACAGATAGCGGGGTTGATATTTCCATGTTTATACAGATAGCGGTGAAGATGTATGCTTGTTTACACGGATAGCGGTGTAGATATTTCCATGTTCATACAGATAGCGGTGTAGATATTTCCATGTTCATCCAGATGGCTGTGTAGACATATCCATGTTCATACAGATAGCGGTGCTGATATTTCCATATTCATCCAGATGGCTGTGTAGATATTTCCATGTTCATACAGATAGCGGTGCTGATATTTCCATGTTTACACAGGTAGTGGTGTACATATTTCCATGCTTATACAGATAGCGGTGTAGATACTTCCATGTTTATACAGATAGCGATGAAGATGTATGCATGTTTACACAGATAGCGGTGTAGATATTTCCATGTTCATACAGATATTGGTGTAGATATTTCCATGTTCATCCAGATGGCTGTGTAGATATATCCATGTTCATACAGATGGCGGTGAAGATATTTCCATGTTCATACAGATATCTGTGTAGATATTTCCATGTTCATAAAGATAGCGGTGCTGATATTTCCATGTTTATACAGATAGTGGTGTAGATATTTCCATGTTTATACAGATATCGGTGTAGATATTTCCATGTTTATACAGATAGCGGTGTAGATATTTCCATGTTCATACAGATAGCGGTGCAGATATTTCTATGTTCATACAGATAGTGGTGTAGATATTTCCATCTTAATACAGGTAGCGGTGTAGCTATTTCCATGTTCATACAGATAGCGGTGTAGATATTTCCATGTTCATCCAGATGGCTGTGTAGATATTTCCATGTTCATACAGATAGCGGTGCTGATATTTCCATGTTTATACAGGTAGCGGTGTAAATATTTCCATGGTCATACAGATAGCGGTGTAGATATTTCCATGTTTATACAGATAGCGGTGTAGATATTTCCATGTTTACACAGATAACGGTGTAGATATCTCCATCTTTATGCAGATGGCGGTGTAGATATTTATATCTTCAAACAGATGGCGGTGCAGATATTTCCATGTTCATACAGATGGCGGTGTACATATTTCCATGTTTATAGAGATAGCGGTGTAGTTATTTCCATGTGTAAAGAAATTTCTTTGTAGATATTTCCATGTATATGCAGATAGCTGTGTAGATATTTCCATTTTCATGCAGATAGCGGTGTAGATATTTCCATGTTCAAACAGATAGAGGTGTAGATATTTCCATGTTCATACAGATAGCGGTGTAGATATTTCCAAGTTTATACAGATAGCGGTGAAGATGTATGCATGTTTACACAGATAGCGGTGTAGATATTTCCATGTTCATACAGATAGCTGTGTAGATATTTCCATGTTCATCCAGATGGCTGTGTAGATATATCCAAGTTCATACAGATGGCGGTGAATATATTTCCATGTTCATACAGATAGCAGTGTAGATATTTCCATGTTCATACACGTAGTGGTGTAGGTATTTCCATGTTCATGCAGATAGCGTTGTAGCTATTTCCATATTCATACATATAGCGGTGTAGATATTTCCATGTTCATCCAGATGGCTGTGTAGATATATCCATGTTCATACAGATGGCGGTGAAGATATTTCCATGTTCATATAGATGGCGGTGTAGATATTTCCATGTTCATACAGATAGCGGAGTGGACATTTCCATGTTCATACAGATAGCGGTGTAGCTATTTCCATGTTCATACAGATAGCGGTGTAGATATTTCTATGTACATACAGATAGTGGTGTAGATATTTCCATGTTCATACAGATTGCGGTGCTGATATTTCCATGTTTATACAGGTAGCGGTGTAGATATTTCCATGTTTATACAGATAGCGGTGTAGATATTTCCATGTTTATACAGATAGCGGTTTAGATATTTCCATGTTTATACAGATAGCGGTGTAGATATCTTCATCTTAATACAGATGGCGGTGTAGATATTTATATGTTCATACAGACGGCGGTGTAGATATTTCCATGTTCATACTGATGGCGGTGTAGATATTTCCATGTTTATAGAGATATCGGTGTAGTTATTTCCATGTGTAAAGAGATAGCTTTGTAGATATTTCCATGTATATGCAGATAGCTGTGTAGATATTTCCATTTTCATGCAGATAGCTGTGTAGGTATTTCAATGCTCAAACAGATAGCAGTGTAGATATTTCCATGTTCATACAGATAGCGGTGTAGGTATTTCCATGTTTATACAGATAGCGGTGTAGATATTTCCATGTTTATACAGATAGCGGTGTAGATATTTCCATGTTCATACAGATAGCGGTGTAGCTATTTCCATGTTCATACAGATAGCGTTGTAGATATTTCCATGTTCATCCCGATGGCTGTGTAGATATTTCCATGTTCATACAGATGGCGGTGTAGATATTTCCATGTTTATAGAGATAGCGGTGTAGTTATTTCCATGTGTAAATAGCTGTATAGATATTTCCATGTGTATGCAGATAGCTTTGTAGATATTTCCATTTTCATGCTGATACCGGTGTAGATATTTCCATGTTCAAACAGATAGTGGTGTAGATATTTCCATGTTCATACAGATAGCAGTGTAGATATTTCCATGTTTATACAGATAGTGGTGAAGATGAATGTATGTTTAGACAGATAGCGGTGTAGATATTTCCATGTTCCTACAGATAGCGGTGTAGATATTTCCATGTTCATCCAGATGGCTGTATAGATATATCCATGTTCTCACAGATGGCGGTGAAGATATTTCCATGTTCATACAGATAGCGGTGTAGATAATTCCATGTTCATACAGATAGCGGTGTTGATATTTCCATGTTAATACAGACTGCGGTGCTTATATTTCCATGTTAATCCAGATGGCTGTGTAGATATATCTATGTTCATACAGATGGCGGTGAAGATGTTTCCATGTTCATAAAGATATCGGTGTAGATATTTCCATGTTCATACAGATAGCGGTGTAGATATTTCCATGTTCAGACAGATAGCGGTGCTGATATTTCTATGTTTATACAGATAGCGGTGTAGATATTTCCATGTTTATACAGATAGCGGTGTAGATATTTCCATGTTTATACAGATAGCGGCGTAGATATTTCCATGTTCATCCAGATGGCAGTGTAGATATTTCCATGTTCATACAGATAGCGGTGCTGATATTTCCATGATCATACAGATGGCGGTGTAGATATTTCCATGTTTATAGAGATATCGGTGTAGTTATTTCCATGTGTAAAGAGATAGCTTTGTAGATATTTCCATGTATATGCAGATAGCTGTGTAGATATTTCCATTTTCATGCAGATAGCAGTGTAGATATTTCCATGCTCAAACAGATAGCAGTGTAGATAATTCCATGTTCATACAGATAGCGGGGTAGATATTTCCATGTTTATACAGATAGCGGTGAAGATGTATGCTTGTTTACACAGATAGCAGTGTAGATATTTCCATGTTCATACAGATAGCGGTGTAGATATTTCCATGTTCATCCAGATGGCTTTGTAGACATACCCTTGTTCATACAGATAGCGGTGCTGATATTTCCATGTTCATACAGATGGCTGTGTAGATATTTCCATGTTCATACAGACAGCGGTGCAGATATTTCCATATTTATACAGGTAGTGGTGTACATATTTCCCTGCTTATACAGTTAGCGGTGTAGATATTTCCATGTTTATACAGATAGCGGTGAAGATGTATGCATGTTTACACAGATAGCGGTGTAGATGCTTCGATGTTCATACAGATAGTGGTGTAGATATTTCCATGTTCATCCAGATGGCTGTGTAGATATATCCATGTTCATACAGACGGCGGTGAAGATATTTCCATGTTCATACAGATATCAGTGTAGATATTTCCATGTTCATAAAGATAGCGTTGTAGATATTTCCATGTTCATACAGATAGCGGTGCTATTTCCATGTTTATACAGATAGCGGTGTAGATATCTCCATCTTAATACAGATGGCGGTGCAGATATTTATATGTTCATACAGATGGCGGTGCAGATATTTCCATGTTCATACAGATGGCGGTGTAAATATTTCCATGTTTATAGAGATATCGGTGTAGTTATTTCCATGTGTATAGAGATAGGTTTGTAGATATTTCCATGTATATGCAGATAGCTGTGTAGGTATTTCCATTTTCATGCAGATAGCTGTGTAGATATTTCCATGCTCAAACAGATAGCGGTGTAGATATTTCCATGTTCATACAGATAGCGGTGTAGATATTTCCATGTTCATTCAGATAGCGGTGTAGATATTTCCATATTCATCCAGATGGCTGTGTAGACATATCCATGTTCATACAGATAGCGGTGCTGATATTTCCATATTCATCCAGATGGCTGTGTAGATATTTCCATGTTCATAAAGATAGCGGTGCTGATATTTCCATGTTTATATAGGTAGTGGTGTACATATTTCCATGCTTATACAGATAGAGGTGTATATATTTCCATGTTTATACAGATAGCGATGAAGATGTATGCATGTTTACACAGATAGCGGTGTAGATATTTCCATGTTCATACAGATATTGGTGTAGATATTTCCATGTTCATCCAGATGGCTGTGTAGATATATCCATGTTCATACAGATGGCGGTGAAGATATTTCCATGTTCATACAGATAACTGTGTAGGTATTTCCATGTTCATAAAGATAGCGGTGTAGATATTTCCATGTTCATACAGATAGCGGTGCTGATATTTCCATGTTTATACAGATAGCGGTGTAGATATTTCCATGTTTATACAGATAGCGGTGTAGATATTTCCATGTTCATACAGATAGCGGTGTAGATATTTCCATATTCATACAGATAGCGGTGCAGATATTTCCTTGTTCATACAGATAGCGGTGTAGATATTTTCATGTTCATACAGATAGCGGTGTAGCTATTTCCATGTTCATACAGATAGCGGTGTAGATATTTCCATGTTCATCCAGATGGCTGTGTAGATATTTCCATGTTCATACAGATAGCGGTGCTGATATTTCCATGTTTATACAGATAGCGGTGAAGATGTATGCATGTTTACACAGATAGCGGTGTAGATATTTCCATTTTCATACAGATAGCGGTGTAGATATTTCCATGTTCATCCAGATGGCTGTGTAGACATACCCATGTTCGTACAGATGGCGGTGAAGATATTTTCATTTTCATACAGATAGCGGTGTAGATATTTCCATGTTCATACAGATAGCGGTGTAGCTATTTTCATGTTCGTACAGATAGCGGTGTAGCTATTTCCATGTTCATACAGATAGCGGTGTAGATATTTCCATGTTCATCCAGATGGCTGTGTAGATATATCCATGTTCATACAGATGGCGGTGAAGATATTTCCATGTTCATACAGATAGTGTAGATATTTCCATGTTCCTACAGATAGCGGTGTAGCTATTTCCATGTTCATACAGATAGCGGTGTAGATATTTCCATATTCATCCAGATGGCTGTGTAGACATTTCCATGTTCATACAGATAGCGGTGCTGATATTTCCATGTTTATACAGGTAGCGGGGTAGATATTTCCATGTTTATACAGGTAGCGGTGTAGATATTTCCATGTTTATACAGATAGCGGTGTAGATATTTCCATGTTTATACAGATAGCGGTGTTGATATTTCCATGTTTATACAGATACCGGTGTAGATATCTCCATCTTAATACAGATGGCCGTGTAGATATTTATATGTTCATACAGATGGCGGTGCAGATATTTCCTTTTTCATACAGATGGCGGTGTTGATATTTCCATGTTCATACAGATAGCGGTGTAGTTATTTCCATGTGTAAAGAGATAGCTGTGTAGATATTTCCATGTATATGCAGATAACTGTGTAGATATTTCCCTTTTTATGGAGATAGCGGTGTAGATATTTCCATGTTCAGATAGCGGTGTAGATATTTCCATGTTCATACAGATAGCGGTGTAGATATTTCTATGTTTATACAGATTGCGGTGAAGATGTATGCATATTTACACAGATAGCAGTGTTGATATTTCCATGTTCATACGGATAGCGGTGTAGATATTTCCGTGTTCATCCAGATGGCTGTGTAGATATATCCATGTTCATACAGATAGCGGTGTAGATATTTCCATGTTCATACAGGTAGTGGTGTAGATATTTCCATGTTCATACAGATAACGGTGCAGCTATTTCCATGTTCATATAGATAGTGGTGTAGAAATTTCCATGTTCATAGAGATAGCGGTGTAGATATTTCCATGTTCATACAGATAGCGGTGCTGGTATTTCCATGTTTATACAGGTAGCGGTGTAGATATTTCTATGTTCATACAGATTGAAGTGTAGATATTTCCATGTTTATACAGATAGCGGTGTAGATACTTCCATGTTCATCCAGATGGCTGTGTAGATATATCCATGTTCATACAGATGGCGGTGAAGATATTTCCATGTTCATACAGAAGGCGGTGTAGTTATTTCCACATGTAAAGAGATAGCTGTGTAGATATTTCCATGTATATGCAGATAGCTGTGTAGATATTTCCATTTTCATGCAGATAGCGGTTTAGATATTTCCATGTTCAAACAGATAGCGGTGTAGATATTTCCATGTTCATACAGATAGCGGTGTAGTTATTTCCATGGTTATACAGATAGTGGTGAAGGTGTATGCATGTTTACACAGATAGCGGTGTAGATATTTCCATGTTCACAGATCGCGGTGTAGATATTTCCATGTTCATCCAGATGGCTGTTTAGCTATATCCATTTTCATACAGATGGCGGTGAAGATATTTCCATGTTCGTACTGATAGCGGTGAAGATATTTCCATGTTCATACAGATAGCGGTGTAGATATTTCCATCTTCATACAGATGGCTATGTAGATATGTCCATGTTCATACAGATGGCGGTAAAGATATTTCCATGTTCATACAGATAGCGGTGTAGATATATCCATGTTCATACAGATAGCGGTGTAGATATTTCCATGTTCATACCGATAGCGGTGCTGATATTTCCTTGTTTATACAGATAGCGGTGTAGATATTTCCATGTTTATAAAGATAGCGGTGTAGATATTTCCATCTTTATACAGATAGCGGTGTAAATATCTCCTTCTTAATACAGATGGCGGTGCAGATATTTCCATGTTCATACAGATGGCGGTGTAGATATTTCCATGTTTATAGAGATAGCGGTGTAGTTATTTCCATGAAGATAGCTGTGTAGATATTTCCATGTATATGCAGATAGCTGTGTAGATATTTCCATTTTCATGCAGACAGCGGTGTAGATATTTCCATGTTCAAACAGATAGCGGTGAAGGTATTTCCATGTTCATACAGATAGCGGTGTAGATATTTCCATGTTCATACAGATAGCGGTGTAGATATTTCCATGTTCATACACATAGCGGTGTAGATATTTCCATGTTCATATAGATAGCGGTGCAGATATTTCCATGTTTATACAGGTAGTGGTGTAGATATTTCCATGTTTATACAGATAGCGGTGTAGATATTTCCATGTTTAAACAGATAGCGGTGTAGATATTTCCATGTTTATACAGATAGCAGTGGAGATATCTCTATCTAAATACAGATGGCGGTGTAGATATTTATATTTTCATACAGATGGCGGTGTAGATATTTATATGTTCGTACAGATGGCGGTGTAGATATTTCCATGTTTATACAGATAGCAGTGTAGATATCTCCATCTTAATACAGATGGCGGTGTAGATATTTATATGTTCGTACAGATGGCGGTGCAGATATTTCCATGTTCATAGAGATGGCGGTGTAGATATTTCCATGTTCATACAGATAGCGGTGTAGTTATTTCCATGTGTAAAGAGATAGCTGTGTACATATTTAAGTGTATATGCAGATAGCAGTGTAGATATTTCCATTTTCATGCAGATAGCGGTGTATATATTTCCATGTTCAAACAGATAGCGGTGTAGATATTTCCATGTTCATACAGATACCAGTGTAGATATTTCCATGTTCATAGAGATAGCGGTGTAGATATTTCCATGTTCATACAGATAGCGGTGCTATTTCCATGTTTGTACAGGTAGCGGTGTAGATATTTCCATGTTTATACAGACTGCGGTGTAGATATTTCCATGTTTATACAGATAGCGGTGTAGATATTTCCAAGTTTATACAGATAGCGGTGTAGATATCTCCATCTTAATATAGATGGCGGTTTAGATATTTAAATGTTCATACAGGTGGCGGTGCAGATATTTCCATGTTCATACAGATTGCGGTGTAGCTATTTCCATGTTTATAGAGATATCGCTGTACTTATTTCCATGTGTAAAGAGATAGCTTTGTAGATATTTCCATGTATATGCAGATCGCTGTGTAGATATTTCCATTTTCATGCAGATAGCCGTGTAGATATTTCCATGTTCAAACAGATAGCGGTGTAGATATTTCCATGTTCATACAGATAGCAGTGTAGATATTTCCATGTTTATACAGATAGCGGTGAAGATGTATGCATGTTTACACAGATAGCGGTGTAGATATTTCCATGTTCATACAGATAGCGGTGTAGATATTTCCATGTTCATCCAGATGGCTGTGTAGATATATCCATGTTCATACAGATGGCAGTGAAGATATTTCCATGTTCATACAGATAGCGGTGTAGTTATTTCCATGTGTAAAGAGATAGCAGTGTAGATATTTCCATGTTCATACAGATAGCGTTGTAGATATTTCCATGGTTATACAGATAGCGGTGAAGGTGTATGCATGATTACACAGATGGCCATGAAGATATTTCCAAGTTCATACAGATAGCGGAGTAGATATTTCCATGTTCATACAGATAGCGGTGTAGATATTTCCATGTTCAAACAGATGGCTGTGTAGATATATCCATGTTCATACAGATGGCGGTGAAGATATTTCCATGTTCATACTGATGGCGGTGTAGATATTTCCATGTTCATACAGATAACGGTGTAGTTATTTCCATGTGTAAAGAGATAGCTGTGTAGATATTTAAATGTATATGGAGATAGCAGTGTAGATATTTCCATTTTCATGCAGATAGCGGTGTAGATATCTCCATCTTAATATAGATGGCGGTGTAGATATTTATATGTTTATACAGCTGGCATTGCGGATATTTCCATGCTCATACAGATGGCGGTGTAGATATTTGTAAGTTTATAGAGATAGCGCTGTAGTTATTTCCATGTGTAAAGAGATAGCTTTGTAGATATTTCCATGTATATGCAGATCGCTGTGTAGATATTTCCATTTTCATGCAGATAGCGGTGTAGATATTTCCATGTTCAAACAGATAGCAGTGTAGATATTTCCATTTTCATACAGATAGCAGTGTAGATATTTCCATGTTTATACAGATAGCGGTGAAGATGTATGCATGATTACACAGATAGCGGTGTAGATATTTCCATCTTCATACAGATAGCGGTGTAGATATTTCCATGTTCATCCAGATGTCTGTGTAGAAATATCCATGTTCATACAGATGGCGGTGAAGATATTTCCATGTTCATACAGATAGCGGTGTACTTATTTCCATGTGTAAAGAGATAGCTGTGTAGATATTTCCATGTATATGCAGATAGCTGTGTAGATATTTCCATTTTCATGCAGATAGCGGTTTAGATATTTCCATGTTCAAACAGATAGCGGTGTAGATTTTTCCATGTTCATACAGATAGCGGTGTAGATATTTCCATGTTTATACAGATAGCGGTGAAGGTGTATGCATGTTTACACAGATAGCGGTGTAGATATTCACATGTTCATACAGATCGCGGTGTAGATTTTTCCATGTTCATCCAGATGGATGTGTAGACATATCCATGTTCATACAGATGGCTGTGAAGATATTTCTATGTTCATACAGATAGCGGTGTAGATATTTCCATGTTCATACAGATAGCGGTGTAGATATTTCCATGTTCATACAGATGGCTGTGTAGATATATCCATTTTCATACAGATGGCGTTGAAGATATTTCCATGTTCATACAGATTGCGGTGTAGCTATTTCCATGTTCATACAGATAGCGGTGTAGATATTTCCATGTTCATACCGATAGCGGTGCTGATATTTCCATGTTTATACAGGTAGATGTGTAGATATTTCCATGTTTATACAGATAGCGGTGTAGATATTTCCATGTTTATACAGATAGCGGTGTAAATATTTCCATGTTTATACAGATAGCGGTGTAGGTATCTCCTTCTTAATGCAGATGGCGGTGTAGATATTTATGTGTTCATACTGATGGCGGTGCCGATATTTCCATGTTCCTACAGATGGCGGTGTAGATATTTCCATGTTCATACAGATAACGGTGTAGTTATTTCCATGTGTAAAGAGATAGCTGCGTAGATATTTCCATGTATATGCAGATAGCTGTGTAGATATTTCCATTTTCATGCAGATAGCGGTGTAGAAATTTCCATGTTCAGATAGAGGTGTAGATATTTCCATGTTCATACAGATAGCGGTGCTGATATTTCCATGTATATACAGGTAGCGGTGTAGATATTTCCATGTTTATACTGATTGCGGTGTACATATTTCCATGTTTGTACAGATAGCGGTGTAGATATTTCCAAGTTTATAGAGATAGCGGTGTAGATATCTCCATCTTAATATAGATGGCGGTGTAGATATTTATATGTTCATACAGATGGCGGTGCAGATATTTCCATGTTCATACAGATGGCGGTGTAGATATTTGTATGTTTATAGAGATAGCGCTGTAGTTATTTCCATGTGTAAAGAGATAGCTTTGTAGATATTTCCATGTATATGCAGATCGCTGTGTAGATATTTCCATTTTCATGCAGATAGCGGTGTAGATATTTCCATGTTCAAACAGATAGCGGTGTAGATATTTCCATGTTCATACAGATAGCAGTGTAGATATTTCCATGTTTATATAGATAGCGGTGAAGATGTATGCATGTTTACAGAGATAGCGGTGTAGATATTTCCATCTTCATACAGATAGCGGTGTAGATATTTCCCTGTTCATCCAGATGGCTGTGTAGATATATCCATGTTCATACAGATGGCGGTGAAGATATTTCCATGTTCATACAGATAGCGTTGTAGTTATTTCCACATGTAAAGAGATAGCTGTGTAGATATTTCCATGTATATGCAGATAGCTGTGTAGATATTTCCATTTTCATGCAGATAGCGGTTTAGATATTTCCATGTTCAAACAGATAGCGGTGTAGATATTTCCATGTTCATACAGATAGCGGTGTAGTTATTTCCATGGTTATACAGATAGTGGTGAAGGTGTATGCATGTTTACACCGATAGCGGTGTAGATATTTCCATGTTCGCAGATCGCGGTGTAGATATTTCCATGTTCATCCAGATGGCTGTGTAGCCATATCCATTTTTATACAGATGGCGGTGAAGATATTTCCATGTTCGTACTGATACCGGTGAAGATATTTCCATGTTCATACAGATAGCGGTGTAGATATTTCCATCTTCATACAGATGGCTATGTAGATATGTCCATGTTCATACAGATGGCGGTAAAGATATTTCCATGTTCATACAGATAGCGGTGTAGATATATCCATGTTCATACAGATAGCGGTGCAGATATTTCCATGTTCATACCGATAGCGGTGCTGATATTTCCTTGTTTATACAGATAGCGATGTACATATTTCCATGTTTATACAGATAGCGGTGTAGATATTTCCATGTTTATACAGATAGCGGTGTAGATATTTCCATCTTTATACAGATAGCGGTGTAGATATCCCCTTCTTAATACAGATGGCTGTGTAGAGATTTATATGTTCTTACAGATGGCGGTGCAGATATTTCCATGTTCATACAGATGGCCGTGTAGATATTTCCATGTTTATAGAGATAGCGGTGTAGTTATTTCCATGTGTTAAGAGATAGCTGTGCAGATATTTCCATGTATATGCAGATAGCTGTGTAGATATTTCCATTTTCATGCAGACAGCGGTGTAGATATTTCCATGTTCAAACAGATAGCGGTGAAGATATTTCCATGTTCATACAGATAGCGGTGTAGATATTTCCATGTTCATAGAGATAGCGGTGTAGATATTTCCATGTTCATACAGATAGCGGTGTAGATATTTCCATGTTAATACAGATAGTGGTGTAGATATCTCCATCTTAATATAGATGGCGGTTTAGATATTTAAATGTTCATACAGGTGGCGGTGCAGATATTTCCATGTTCATACAGATTGCGGTGTAGCTATTTCCATGTTTATAGAGATAGCACTGTACTTATTTCCATGTGTAAAGAGATAGCTTTGTAGAAATTTCCATGTATATGCAGATCGCTGTTTAGATATTTCCATTTTCATGCAGATAGCCATGTAGATATTTCCATGTTCAAACAGATAGCGGTGTAGATATTTCCATGTTCATACAGATAGCAGTGTAGATATTTCCATGTTTATACAGATAGCGGTGAAGATGTATGCATGTTTACACAGATAGCGGTGTAGATATTTCCATGTTCATACAGATAGTGGTGTAGATATTTCCATGTTCATCCAGATGGCTGTGTAGATATATCCATGTTCATACAGATGGCGGTGAAGATATTTCCATGTTCATACAGATAGCGGTGTAGTTATTTCCATGTGTAAAGAGATAGCTGTGTAGATATTTCCATGTATATGCAGATAGCTGTGTATATATTTCCATTTTCATGCAGATAGCGGTTTAGATATTTCCATGTTCAAACAGATAGCGGTGTAGATATTTCCGTGTTCATACAGATAGCGGTGTAGATATTTCCATGTTCAAACAGATAGCGGTGTAGATATTTCCGTGTTCATACAGATAGCGGTGTAGATACTTCCATGTTCATACAGATAGAGGGGCTGATATTTCCATATTCATACAGATAGCGGTGCTGATATTTCCATGTTTATACAGATAGCGGTGTGGATATTTCCATGTTTATACAGATAGCGGTGTAGATATTTCCATGTTTATACAGATAGCGGTGTAGGTATCTCCTTCTTAAAACAGATGGCGGTGTAGATATTTATGTGTTCATACTGATGGCGGTGCAGATATTTCCATGTTCATACAGATAGCGGTGTAGATATTTCCATGTTCATACAGATGGCGGTGTAGATATTTCAATGTTCATACAGATAGCGGTTTAGATATTTCCTTCTTAATACAGATGGCGGTGTAGATATTTATATGTTCATACAGATGGCGGTGCAGATATTTCCGTGTTCATACAGATGGCGGTGTAGATATTTCCATGTTTATAGAGATAGCGGAGTGGTTATTTCCATGTGTTAAGAGATAGCTGTGTAGATATTTCCATGTATTTGCAGATAGCTGTGTAGATATTTCCATTTTCATGCAGACAGCAGTGTAGATATTTCCATGTTCAAACAGATAGCGGTGTAGATATTTCCATGTTCATACAGATAACGGTGTAGATATTTCCATGTTCATACAGATAGCGGTGTAGATATTTCCATGTTCATACAGATGGCGGTGTAGATATTTCCATGTTCATACAGATGGCGGCGCTGATATTTCCATGTTTATACAGGTAGTGGTGTAGATATTTCCATGTTTATACAGATAGCGGTGTAGATACTTCCATGTTTATACAGATAGCGGTGTAGATAATTCCATGTTTATACAGATAGCAGTGTAGATATCTCCATCTTAATACAGATGGCGGTGTAGATATTTATATGTTCATACAGATGGCGGTGCAGATATTTCCATGTTCATACAGATAGCGGTGTAGTTATTTCCATGTGTAAAGAGATAGCTGTGTAGATATTTAAATGTATATGCAGATAGCAGTGTAGATATTTCCATTTTCATGCAGATAGCGGTGTAGATGTTTCCATGTTCAAACAGATAGCGGTGTAGATATTTCCATGTTCATACAGATAGCGGTGTAGATATTTCCATGTTCATACGGATAGCGGTGTAGATATTTCCATGTTCATACAGATAGCGGTGCTGATATTTCCTTGTTTATACAGGCAGCTGTGTAGATATTTCCATGTTTATACAGATAGCGGTTTAGATATTTCCTTCTTAATACAGATGGCGGCGTAGATATTTATATGTTCATACAGATGGTGGTGTAGATATTTCCATGTTTATACAGAAAGCAGTGTAGATATCTCCATCTTAATACAGATGGCGGTGTAGATATTTATATGTTCATACAGATGGCGGTGCAGATATTTCCATGTACATACAGATGGCGGTGTAGATATTTCCATGTTCATACAGATAGTGGTGTAGTTATTTCCATGTGTAAAGAGATAGCTGTGTAGATATTGCCATGTATATGCAGATAGCTGTGTAGATATTTCCATTTTCATGCAGGTAGCGGTGTGTATATTTCCATCTTCAAACAGATAGCGGTGTGGATATTTCCATGTTCATACAGATAGCGGGGTAGATATTTCCATGTTTATTCAGATAGCGGTGAAGATGTATGCATGTTTACACAGATGGCAGTGTGGATATTTCCATGTTCATCCAGAGGGCTGTTTAGATATATCCATGTTCATACAGATAGCGGTGTAGATATTTCCATGTTCATACAGATAGCGGTGTAGATATTTCCATGTTCATACAGATAGCGGTGCTGTTATTTCCATGTTTATACAGGTAGCGGTGTAGATATTTCCATGTTTATACAGATAGCGGTGTAGATATTTCCATGTTTATACAGATAGCGGTGTAGATATCTCCATCTTAATACAGACGGTGGTGTAGATATTTATATGTTCATACAGATGGCGGTGCAGATATTTCCATGTACATACAGATGGCGGTGTAGATATTTCCATGTTCATACAGATAGCGGTGTAGTTATTTCCATGTGTAAAGAGATAGCTGTGTAGATATTGCCATGTAAATGCAGATAGCTGTGTAGATATTTCCATTTTCATGCAGGTAGCGGTGTATATATTTCCATCTTCAAACAGATAGCAGTGTGGATATTTCCATGTTCATACAGATAGCGGTGTAGATATTTCCATGTTTATACAGATAGCGGTGAAGATGTATGCATGTTTACACAGATAGCGCTGTAGATATTTCCATGTTCATCCAGATGGCTGTGTAGATATATCCATCTTCATACAGATAGCGGTGTAGATATTTCCATGTTCATACAGATAACGGTGTAGCTATTTCCATGTTCATACAGATAGCGGTGTAGATATTTCCATGTTTATACAGATAGCGGTGAAGGTGTATGCATGTTTACACAGATAGCGGTGTAGATATTTCCATGTTCATACAGATAGCGGTGTAGATATTTCCATGTTCATCCAGATGGCTGTGTAGATATATCCATGTTCATACAGATAGCGGTGTAGATATCTCCATGTTCATACAGATAGTGGTGTAGATATTTCCATGTTCATACAGAGAGCAGTGTAGCTATTTCCATGTTCATACAGATGGCGGAGCAGTTATTTCCATGTTCATACAGATAGCGGTGTTGTTATTTCCATGTGTAAAGAGATAGCTGTGTAGATATTTAAATGTATATGCAGATAGCAGTGTAGATATTTCCATTTTCATGCAGATAGCGGTGTAGATATTTCCATGTTCAAACAGATAGCGGTGTAGATATTTCCTTGTTCATACAGATAGCGAAGTAGATATTTCCATGTTCATACAGATAGCGGTGTAGATATTTCCATGTTTATACAGATAGCGGTGAAGATCTATGCATGTTTACAGAGATAGCGGTGTAGATATTTCCATGTTCATCCAGATGGCTGTGTAGATATATCCATGTTCATACAGATAGCGGTGTAGCTATTTCCATGTTCATACAGATAGCGGTGTAGATATTTCCATGTTCATACGGATAGCGGTGTAGATATTTCCATGTTCATACAGATAGCGGTGCTGATATTTCCTTGTTTATACAGGCAGCGGTGTAGATATTTGCATGTTTATACAGATAGCGGTTTAGATATTTCCTTCTTAATACAGATGGCGGCGTAGATATTTATATGTTCATACAGATGGCGTTGTAGATATTTCCATGTTTATACAGAGAGCAGTGTAGATATCTCCATCTTAATACAGATGGCGGTGTAGATATTTATATGTTCATACAGATGGCGGTGCAGATATTTCCATGTACATACAGATGGCGGTGTAGATATTTCCATGTTCATACAGATAGCGGTGTAGTTATTTCCATGTGTAAAGAGATAGCTGTGTAGATATTGCCATGTAAATGCAGATAGCTGTGTAGATATTTCCATTTTCATGCAGGTAGCGGTGTATATATTTCCATCTTCAAACAGATAGCAGTGTGGATATTTCCATGTTCATACAGATAGCGGTGTAGATATTTCCATGTTTATACAGATAGCGGTGAAGATGTATGCATGTTTACACAGATAGCGCTGTAGATATTTCCATGTTCATCCAGATGGCTGTGTAGATATATCCATCTTCATACAGATAGCGGTGTAGATATTTCCATGTTCATACAGATAACGGTGTAGCTATTTCCATGTTCATACAGATAGCGGTGTAGATATTTCCATGTTTATACAGATAGCGGTGAAGGTGTATGCATGTTTACACAGATAGCGGTGTAGATATTTCCATGTTCATACAGATAGCGGTGTAGATATTTCCATGTTCATCCAGATGGCTGTGTAGATATATCCATGTTCATACAGATAGCGGTGTAGATATTTCCATGTTCATACAGATAGTGGTGTAGATATTTCCATGTTCATACAGAGAGCAGTGTAGCTATTTCCATGTTCATACAGATGGCGGAGCAGTTATTTCCATCTTCATACAGATAGCGGTGTTGTTATTTCCATGTGTAAAGAGATAGCTGTGTAGATATTTAAATGTATATGCAGATAGCAGTGTAGATATTTCCATTTTCATGCAGATAGCGGTGTAGATATTTCCATGTTCAAACAGATAGCGGTGTAGATATTTCCTTGTTCATACAGATAGCGAAGTAGATATTTCCATGTTCATACAGATAGCGGTGTAGATATTTCCATGTTTATACAGATAGCGGTGAAGATCTATGCATGTTTACAGAGATAGCGGTGTAGATATTTCCATGTTCATCCAGATGGCTATGTAGATATATCCATGTTCATACAGATAGCGGTGTAGCTATTTCCATGTTCATACAGATAGCGGTGTAGATATTTCCATGTTCATACAGATAGCGGTGTAGATATTTCCATGTTCATAAAGATAGCGGTGCTGATATTTCCTTGTTTATACAGGCAGTGGTGTAGATATTTCCATGTTTATACAGATAGCGGTTTAGATATTTCCTTCTTAATACAGATGGCGGCGTAGATATTTATATGTTCATACAGATGGCGGTGTAGATATTTCCATGTTTATACAGATAGCAGTGTAGATATCTCCATCTTAATACAGATGGCGGTGTAGATATTTACATGTTCATACAGATGGCGGTGCAGATATTTCCATGTACATACAGATGGCGGTGTAGATATTTCCATGTTCATACAGATAGCGGTGTAGTTATTTCCATGTGTAAAGAGATAGCTGTGTAGATATTGCCATGTATATGTAGGTAGCTGTGTAGATATTTCCATTTTCATGCAGGTAGCGGTGTATATATTTCCATCTTCAAACAGATAGCAGTGTGGATATTTCCATGTTCATACAGATAGCGGTGTAGATATTTCCATGTTTATTCAGATAGCGGTTTAGATATTTCCTTCTTAATACAGATGGCGGCGTAGATATTTATATGTTCATACAGATGGTGGTGTAGATATTTCCATGTTTATACAGATAGCAGTGTAGATATCTCCATCTTAATACAGATGGCGGTGTAGATATTTATATGTTCATACAGATGGCGGTGCAGATATTTCCATGTACATACAGATGGCGGTGTAGATATTTCCATGTTCATACAGATAGTGGTGTAGTTATTTCCATGTGTAAAGAGATAGCTGTGTAGATATTGCCATGTATATGCAGATAGCTGTGTAGATATTTCCATTTTCATGCAGGTAGCGGTGTGTATATTTCCATCTTCAAACAGATAGCGGTGTGGATATTTCCATGTTCATACAGATAGCGGTGTAGATATTTCCATGTTTATTCAGATAGCGGTGGAGATGTATGCATGTTTACACAGATGGCGGTGTGGATATTTCCATGTTCATCCAGAGGGCTGTTTAGATATATCCATGTTCATACAGATAGCAGTGTAGATATTTCCATGTTCATACAGATAGCGGTGTAGATATTTCCATGTTCATACAGATAGCGGTGCTGTTATTTCCATGTTTATACAGGTAGCGGTGTAGATATTTCCATGTTTATACAGATAGCGGTGTAGATATTTCCATGTTTATACAGATAGCGGTGTAGATATCTCCATCTTCATACAGACGGTGGTGTAGATATATATATGTTCATACAGATGGCGGTGCAGATATTTCCATGTTCATACACATGGCGGTGTAGATATTTCCATGTTCATACAGATAGCGGTGTAGTTATTTCCATGTGTAAAGAGATAGCTGTGTAGATATTTCCATGTATATGCAGATAGCAGTGTAGATATTTCCATTTTCATGCAGATAGCGGTGTAGATATTTCCATGTTCAAACAGATAGCGGTGTAGATATTTCCATGTTCATACAGATAGCGGTGCAGACACTTCCATGCTCATACAGATAGCGGTGTAGATATTTCCATGTTTATACAGATAGCGGTGAAGATGTATGCATGTTTACACAGATAGCGCTGTAGATATTTCCATGTTCATATAGATGGCTGTGTAGATATATCCATGTTCATACAGATAGCGGTGTAGATATTTCCATGTTCATACAGATAGCGGTGTAGCTATTTCCATGTTCATACAGATAGCGGTGTAGATATTTCCATGTTTATACAGATAGCGGTGAAGATGTATGCATGTTTACACAGATAGCGGTGTAGATATTTCCATGTTCATACAGATAGCGGTGTAGATATTTCGATGTTCATACAGATGGCGGTGTAGATATTTCCATGTACATACAGATAGCGGTGTAGCTATTTCCATGTTCATACAGATGGCGGAGAAGATATTTCCATGTTCATACAGATAGCGGTGTAGTTATTTCCATGTGTAAAGAGATAGCTGTGTAGATATTTAAATGTATATGCAGATAGCAGTGTAGATATTTCCATTTTCATGCAGATAGCGGTGTAGATATTTCCATGTTCAAACAGATAGCGGTGTAGATATTTCCATGTTCATACAGATAGCGGTGTAGATATTTCCATGTTCATACAGATAGCGGTGTAGATATTTCCATGCTTATACAGATAGCGGTGAAGATCTATGCATGTTTACAGAGATAGCGGAGTGGATATTTCCATGTTCATCCAGATGGCTGTGTAGATATATCCATGTTCATGCTGATAGCGGTGTAGCTATTTCCATGTTCATACAGATAGCATTGTAGATATTTCCATGTTCATACAGATAGCGGTGTAGATATTTCCATGTTCATACAGATAGCGGTGCTGATATTTCCTTGTTTATACAGGCAGCGGTGTAGATATTTCCATGTTTATACAGATAGCGGTTTAGATATTTCCTTCTTAATACAGATGGCGGCGTAGATATTTATATGTTCATACAGATGGCGTTGTAGATATTTCCATGTTTATACAGATAGCAGTGTAGATATCTCCATCTTAATACAGATGGCGGTGTAGATATTTATATGTTCATACAGATGGCGGTGCAGATATTTCCGTGTACATACAGATGGCGGTGTAGATATTTCCATGTTCATACAGATAGCGGTGTAGTTATTTCCATGTGTAAAGAGATAGCTGTGTAGATATTGCCATGTATATGCTGATAGCTGTGTAGATATTTCCATTTTCATGCAGGTAGCGGTGTATATATTTCCATCTTCAAACAGATAGCAGTGTGGATATTTCCATGTTCATACAGATAGCGGTGTAGATATTTCCATGTTTATACAGATAGCGGTGAAGATGTATGCATGTTTACACAGATAGCGCTGTAGATATTTCCATGTTCATCCAGATGGCTGTGTAGATATATCCATCTTCATACAGATAGCGGTGTAGATATTTCCATGTTCATACAGATAACGGTGTAGCTATTTCCATGTTCATACAGATAGCGGTGTAGATATTTCCATGTTTATACAGATAGCGGTGAAGGTGTATGCATGTTTACACAGATAGCGGTGTAGATATTTCCATGTTCATACAGATAGCGGTGTAGATATTTCCATGTTCATCCAGATGGCTGTGTAGATATATCCATGTTCATACAGATAGCGGTGTAGATATTTCCATGTTCATACAGATAGTGGTGTAGATATTTCCATGTTCATACAGAGAGCAGTGTAGCTATTTCCATGTTCATACAGATGGCGGAGCAGTTATTTCCATGTTCATACAGATAGCGGTGTTGTTATTTCCATGTGTAAAGAGATAGCTGTGTAGATATTTAAATGTATATGCAGATAGCAGTGTAGATATTTCCATTTTCATGCAGATAGCGGTGTAGATATTTCCATGTTCAAACAGATAGCGGTGTAGATATTTCCTTGTTCATACAGATAGCGAAGTAGATATTTCCATGTTCATACAGATAGCGGTGTAGATATTTCCATGTTTATACAGATAGCGGTGAAGATCTATGCATGTTTACAGAGATAGCGGTGTAGATATTTCCATGTTCATCCAGATGGCTGTGTAGATATATCCATGTTCATACAGATAGCGGTGTAGTTATTTCCATGTTCATACAGATCGCGGTGTAGATATTTCCATGTTCATACAGATAGCGGTGTAGATATTTCCATGTTCATAAAGATAGCGGTGCTGATATTTCCTTGTTTATACAGGCAGTGGTGTAGATATTTCCATGTTTATACAGATAGCGGTTTAGATATTTCCTTCTTAATACAGATGGCGGCGTAGATATTTATATGTTCATACAGATGGCGGTGTAGATATTTCCATGTTTATACAGATAGCAGTGTAGATATCTCCATCTTAATACAGATGGCGGTGTAGATATTTACATGTTCATACAGATGGCGGTGCAGATATTTCCATGTACATACAGATGGCGGTGTAGATATTTCCATGTTCATACAGATAGCGGTGTAGTTATTTCCATGTGTAAAGAGATAGCTGTGTAGATATTGCCATGTATATGTAGGTAGCTGTGTAGATATTTCCATTTTCATGCAGGTAGCGGTGTATATATTTCCACCTTCAAACAGATAGCGGTGTGGATATTTCCATGTTCATACAGATAGCGGTGTAGATATTTCCATGTTTATTCAGATAGCGGTGAAGATGTATGCATGTTTACACAGATGGCGGTGTGGATATTTCCATGTTCATCCAGAGGGCTGTTTAGATATATCCATGTTCATACAGATAGCGGTGTAGATATTTCCATGTTCATACAGATAACGGTGTAGATATTTCCATGTTTATACAGATAACGGTGTAGATATTTCCATGTATATGCAGATAGCTGTGTAGATATTTCCATTTTCATGCAGACAGCGGTGTAGATATTTCCATGTTCAGATAGCGGTGTAGATATTTCCATGTTCATACAGATAGCGGTGTAGATATTTCCGTGTTTATACAGATTGCGGTGAAGATGTATGCATATTTACACAGATAGCGGTGTAGATATTTCCATGTTCATACAGATAGCGGTGTAGATATTTCCGTGTTCATCCAGATGGCTGTGTAGATATATCCATGTTCATACAGATAGCGGTGTAGATATTTCCATGTTCATACAGGTAGTGGTGTAGATATTTCCATGTTTGTACAGATAGCGGTGTAGCTATTTCCATGTTCATACAGATAGCGGTGTAGAAATTTCCATGTTCATAGAGATAGCGGTTAGATATTTCCATGTTCATAGAGATAGCGGTGCTGATATTTCCATGTTTATACAGGTAGCGTTGTAGATATTTCCATGTTTATACAGATTGCGGTGTAGATATTTCCATGTTTATACAGATAGCGGTGTAGATATTTCCAAGTTTATACAGATAGCGGTGTAGATATCTGCATCTTAATATAGATGGCGGTGCAGATATTTATATGTTCATAGAGATGGCGGTTCAGATATTTCCATGTTCATGCAGATGGCGGTGTAGATATTTGTATGTTTATAGAGATAGCGCTGTAGTTATTTCCATGTGTAAAGAGATAGCTTTGTAGTTATTTCCATGTATATGCAGAGAGCTGTGTAGATATTTCCATTTTCATGCAGATAGCGGTTTATTTATTTCCATGTTCAAACAGATAGCGGTGAAGATATTTCCATGTTCATAGAGATAGCGGTGTAGATATTTCCATGTTTATACAGATAGCGGTGAAGATGTATGCATGTTTACACATGTAGCGGTGTAGATATTTCCATGTTCATACAGATAGCGGTGTAGATATTTTCATGTTCATCCAGATGGCTGTGTAGATATATCCATGTTCATACAGATGGCGGTGAAAATATTTCCATGTTCAGATAGCGGTGTAGATATTTCCATGTTCATACAGATAGCGGTGTAGATATTTCCATGTTCATACAGACAGCGGTGCTGATATTTCCATGTTCATCCAGATGGCTGTGTAGATATATCTATCTTCATACAGAAGGTGGTGAAGATATTTCCATCTTCATACAGATATCGGTGTAGATATTTCCGTGTTCATACAGATAGCAGTGTAGGTATTTCTATGTTCATACAGATAGCGGTGCTGATATTTCCATGTTTATACAGATAGCGGTGAAGATGTATGCATGTTTACACAGATAGCGTTGTAGATATTTCCATGTTTATACAGATAGCGGTGTAGATATTTCCATGTTCATCCAGATGACTGTGTATGTATATCCATGTTCATACAGATGGCAGTGAAGATATTTATATCTTCATACAGATGGCGGTGTAGATATTTCCATGCTCATACAGATAGCGGTGTAGATATTTCCATGTTTATACATATAGCGGTGTAGATATCTCCATCTTAATACAGATGGCGGTGCAGATACTTATATGTTCAAACAGATGGCGGTGCAGATATTTCCATGTTCATACAGATGGCGGTGTAGATATTTCGATGTTTATAGAGATATCGGTGTAGTTATTTCCATGTGTAAAGAGATAGCTTTGTAGATATTTCCATGTATATGCAGATAGCTGTGTAGATATTTCCATTTTCATGCAGATAGCGGTGTAGATATTTCCATGCTCAAACAGATAGCGGTGTAGATATTTCCATGTTCATACAGATAGCGGTGTAGATATTTCCATGTTTATACAGATAGCGGTGTAGATATTTCCATATTTATACAGATAGCGGTGTAGATATTTCCATGTTCATACAGATAGCGGTGTAGCTATTTCCATGTTCATACAGATAGCGGTGTAGATATTTCCATGTTCATCCAGATGGCTGTGTAGATATTTCCATGTTCATACAGATAGCGGTGCTGATATTTCCATGTTCATACAGATGGCGGTGTAGATATTTCCATGTTTATAGAGATATCTGTGTAGTTATTTCCATGTGTAAAGAGATAGCTTTGTAGATATTTCCATGTATATGCAGATAGCTGTGTAGATATTTCCATTTTCATGCAGATAGCGGTGTAGATATTTCCATGCTCAAACAGATAGCGGTGTAGATATTTCCATGTTCATACTGATAGCGGTGTAGATATTTCCATGTTTATACAGATAGCGGTGAAGGTGTGTGCTTGTTTACACAGATAGTGGTGTAGATATTTCCATGTTCATACAGATAGCGGTGTAGATATTTCCATGTTCATCCAGATGGCTGTGTAGACATATCCATGTTCATACAGATAGCGGTGCTGATATTTCCATGTTCATACAGATGGCGGTGTAGATATTTCCATGTTTATAGAGATATCGGTGTAGTTATTTCCATGTGTAAAGAGATAGATTTGTAGATATTTCCATGTATATGCAGATAGCTGTGTAGATATTTCCATTTTCATGCAGATAGTGCTGTAGATATTTCCATGGTCAAACAGGTAGCGGTGTAGATATTTCCATGTTCATACAGATAGTGGTGTAGATATTTCCATGTTTATACAGATAGCGGTGAAGATGTATGCTTGTTTACACAGATAGCGGTGTAGATATTTCCATGTTCATACAGATAGCGGGGTAGATATTTCCATGTTCATCCAGATGGCTGTGTAGACATATCCATGTTCATACAGATAGCGGTGCTGATATTTCCATATTCATCCAGATGGCTGTGTAGATATTTCCATGTTCATACAGATAGCGGTTTAGATATTTCCATGTTTATACAGATAGTGGTGTATATATTTCCATGCTTATAGAGATAGCGGTGTAGATATTTCCATGTTTATACAGATAGCGGTGAAGATGTATGCATGTTTACACACAAAGCGGTGAATATATTTCCATGTTCATACAGATAGTGGTGTAGATATTTCCATGTTCATCCAGATGGCTGTGTAGATATATCCATGTTCATACAGATGGCGGTGAAGATATTTCCATGTTCATACAGATAGCGGTGTAGATATTTCCATGTTCATACAGATAGCGGTGTAGATATTTCCATGTTCATACAGATAGCGGTGCTGATATTTCCATGTTTATACAGATAGCGGTGTAGATATTTCCATGTTTATACAGATAGCGGTGTAGATATTTCTATGTTTATACACATAGTGGTGTAGATATTTCCATGTTCATACAGATAGCGGTGTAGATATTTCCATGTTCTACAGATAGCGGTGCTGATATTTCCATGTTTATACAGGTAGCGGTGTAGATATTTCCATGTTTGTACAGATAGCGGTGTAGATATTTCCATGTTTATACAGATAGCGGTGTAGATATTTCCATGTTTATACTGATAGCGGTGTAGATATCTCCATCTTAATACAGATGGCGGTGCAGATGTTTATATGTTCATAGAGATGGCGGTTCAGATATTTCCATGTTCATACAGATGGCGGTGTAGATATTTCCATGTGTATAGAGATAGCGGTGTAGTTATTTCCATGTGTAAAGAGATAGCTTTGTAGATATTTCCATGTATATGCAGATAGCTGTGTAGATATTTCTATTTTCATGCAGATAGCGGTTTAGATATTTCCATGTTCGTACAGATAGCGGTGTAGATATTTCCATGTTCATACAGATAGCCTTGTAGACATTTCCATGTTTATACAGATAGTGGTGAAGATGTATGCATGTTTACACAGATAGCGGTGTAGATATTTCCATGTTCAAACAGATAGCGGTGTAGATATTTCAATGTTCACACAGATAGCGGTTTAGATATTTCCTTCTTAATACAGATGGCGGTGTAGATATTTATATGTTCATACAGATGGCGGTGCAGATATTTCCATGTTCATACAGATGGCGGTGTAGATATTTCCATGTTTATAGAGATAGCGGTGTAGTTATTTCCATGTGTTAAGAGATAGCTGTGTAGATATTTCCATGTATTTGCAGATAGCTGTGTAGATATTTCCATTTTCATGCAGACAGCGGTGTAGATATTTCCATGTTCAAACAGATAGCAGTGTAGATATTTCCATGTTCATACAGATAACGGTGTAGATATTTCCATGTCCATACAGATGGCGGTGTAGATATTTCCATGTTCATACAGATGGCGGTGATGATATTTCCATGTTTATACAGGTAGTGGTGTAGATATTTCCATGTTTATACAGATAGCGGTGTAGATATTTCCATGTTTATACAGATAGCGGTGTAGATAATTCCATGTTTATACAGATAGCAGTGTAGATATCTCCATCTTAATACAGATGGCGGTGTAGATATTTATATGTTCATACAGATGGCGGTGCAAATATTTCCATGTTCATACAGATAGCGGTGTAGTTATTTCCATGTGTAAAGAGATAGCTGTGTAGATATTTAAATGTATATGCAGATAGCAGTGTAGATATTTCCATTTTCATGCAGATAGCGGTGTAGATATTTCCATGTTCAAACAGATAGCTGTGTAGATATTTCCATGTTCATACAGATAGCGGTGTAGATATTTCCATGTTCATACAGATAGCGGTGTAGATATTTCCATGTTTATACAGATAGCGGTGAAGATCTATGCATGTTTACAGAGATAGCGGTGTAGATATTTCCATGTTCATCCAGATGGCTGTGTAGATATATCCATGTTCACACAGATAGCGGTGTAGCTATTTCCATGTTCATACAGATAGCGGTGTAGATATTTCCATGTTCATACAGATAGCGGTGTAGATATTTCCATGTTCATACAGATAGCGGTGCTGATATTTCCTTGTTTATACAGGCAGCGGTGTAGATATTTCCATGTTTATACAGATAGCGGTTTAGATATTTCCTTCTTAATACAGATGGCGGCGGAGATATTTATATGTTCATACAGATGGCGGTGTAGATATTTCCATGTTTATACAGATAGCAGTGTAGATATCTCCATCTTAATACAGATGGCGGTGTAGATATTAATATGTTGTTACAGATGGCGGTGCAGATATTTCCATGTTCATACAGATGGCGGTGTAGATATTTCCATGTTTATAGAGATAGCGGAGTAGATATTTCCATGTTTATACAGATAGCAGTGGAGATATCTCTATCTAAATACAGATGGCGGTTTAGATATTTATATTTTCATACAGATGGCGGTGTAGATATTTATATGTTCGTACAGATGGCGGTGTAGATATTTCCATGTTTATACAGATAGCAGTGTAGGTATCTCCATCTTAATACAGATGGCGGTGTAGATATTTATATGTTCATACAGATGGCGGTGCAGATATTTCCATGTTCATACAGATGGCGGTGTAGATATTTCCATGTTCATACAGATAGCGGTTTAGTTATTTCCATGTGTAAAGAGATAGCTGTGTAGATATTTAAATGTATATGCAGATAGCAGTGTAGATATTTCCATTTTCATGCAGATAGCGGTGTAGATATTTCCATGTTCAAACAGATAGCGGTGTAGATATTTCCATGTTCATACAGATACCGGTGTAGATATTTCCATGTTCATAGAGATAGCGGTGTAGATATTTCCATGTTCATACAGATAGCGGTGCTGATATTTCCATGTTTGTACAGGTAGCGGTGTAGATATTTCCATGTTTAGACAGATTGCGGTGTAGATATTTCCATGTTTATACAGATAGCGGTGTAGATATTTCCAAGTTTATACAGATAGAGGTGTAGATATCTCCATCTTAATATAGATGGCGGTGTAGATATTTATATGTTCATACAGATGGCGGTGCAGATATTTCCATGTTCATACAGATGGCGGTGTAGCTATTTCCATGTTTATAGAGATAGTGCTGTACTTATTTCCATGTGTAAAGAGATAGCTTTGTAGGTATTTCCATGTATATGCAGATAGCTGTGTAGATATTTCCATTTTCATGCAGATAGCCGTGTAGATATTTCCATGTTCAAACAGATAGCGGTGTAGATATTTCCATGTTCATACAGATAGCAGTATAGATATTTCCATGTTTTTACAGATAGCGGTGAAGATGTATGCATGTTTACACAGATAGCGGTGTAGATATTTCCATGTTCATACAGTTAGCGGTGTAGATATTTCCATGTTCATCCAGATGGCTGTGTAGACATATCCATGTTCATACAGATGGCGGTGAAGATATTTCCATGTTCATACAGATAGCGGTGTAGTTATTTCCATGTGTAAAGAGATAGCTGTGTAGATATTTCCATGTATACGTAGATAGCTGTGTATATATTTCCATTTTCATGCAGATAGCGGTTTAGATATTTCCATGTTTAAACAGATAGCGGTGTAGATATTTCCGTGTTCATACAGATAGCGGAGTAGATATTTCCATGTTCATACAGATAGCGGTGTAGATACTTCCATGTTCATACAGATAGAGGCGCTGATATTTCCATGTTCATACAGATAGCGGGGTTGATATTTCCATGTTTATACAGATAGCGGTGTAGATATTTCCATGTTTATACAGATAGCGGTGTAGATATTTCCATGTTTATACAGATAGCGGTGTAGGTATCTTCATCTTAATACAGATGGCGGTGTAGATATTTATGTGTTCATACAGATGGCGGTGCAGATATTTCCACGTTCATACAGATAGCGGTGTAGTTATTTCCATGTGTAAAGAGATAGCTGTGTAGATATTTCCATGTATATGCAGATAGCTGTGTAGATATTCCTATTTTCATGCAGATAGCGGTTTAGATATTTCCATGTTCGTACTGATAGCAGTGTAGATATTTCCATGTTCATACAGATAGCCTTGTAGACATTTCCATGTTTATACAGATAGTGGTGAAGATGTATGCATGTTTACACAGATAGCGGTGTAGATATTTCCATGTTCATACAGATAGCGGTGTAGATATTTCAATGTTCATACAGATAGCGGTTTAGATATTTCCTTCTTAATACAGATGTCGGTGTAGATATTTATATGTACATACAGATGGCGGTGCAGATATTTCCATGTTCATACAGATGGCGGTGTAGATATTTCCATGTTTATAGAGATAGCAGTGTAGTTATTTCCATGTGTTAAGAGATAGCTGTGTAGATATTTCCATGTATTTGCAGATAGCTGTGTAGATATTTCCATTTTCATGCAGACAGCGGTGTAGATATTTCCATGTTCAAACAGATAGCAGTGTAGATATTTCCATGTTCGTACAGATAACGGTGTAGATATTTCCATGTTCATACAGATGGCGGTGTAGATATTTCCATGTTCATACAGATGGCGGTGATGATATTTCCATGTTTATACAGGTAGTGGTATAGATATTTCCATGTTTATACAGATAGCGGTGTAGATATTTCCATGTTTATACAGATAGCGGTGTAGATAATTCCATGTTTATACAGATAGCAGTGTAGATATCTCCATCTTAATACAGATGGCGGTGTAGATATTTATATGTTCATACAGATGGCGGTGCAGATATTTCCATGTTCATGCAGATAGCGGTGTAGTTATTTCCATGTGTAAAGAGATAGCTGTGTAGATATTTAAATGTATATGCAGATAGCAGTGTAGATATTTCCATTTTCATGCAGATAGCGGTGTAGATATTTCCATGTTCAAACAGATAGCGGTGTAGATATTTCCATGTTCATACAGATAGCGGTGTAGATATTTCCATGTTCATACAGATAGCGGTGTAGATATTTCCATGTTTATACAGATAGCGGTGAAGATCTATGCATGTTTACAGAGATAGCGGTGTAGATATTTCCATGTTCATCCAGATGGCTGTGTAGATATATCCATGTTCACACAGATAGCGGTGTAGCTATTTCCATGTTCATACAGATAGCGGTGTAGATATTTCCATGTTCATACAGATAGCGGTGTAGATATTTCCATGTTCATACAGATAGCGGTGCTG
This sequence comes from Gorilla gorilla gorilla, assembly GCF_029281585.2. Lineage (NCBI taxonomy): Eukaryota > Metazoa > Chordata > Mammalia > Primates > Hominidae > Gorilla > Gorilla gorilla. Next base: position 4,414,769 of record NC_073244.2, on the reverse strand, counting down.
ATATTTCCTTGTTTATACAGGCAGCGGTGTAGATATTTCCATGTTTATACAGATAGCGGTTTAGATATTTCCTTCTTAATACAGATGGCGGCGGAGATATTTATATGTTCATACAGATGGCGGTGTAGATATTTCCATGTTTAAACAGATAGCAGTGTAGATACCTCCATCTTAATACAGATGGCGGTGTAGATATTTATATGTTCTGACAGATGGCGGTGCAGATATTTCCATGTTCATACAGATGGCGGTGTAGATATTTCCATGTTTATAGAGATAGCGGAGTAGATATTTCCATGTTTATACAGATAGCAGTGGAGATATCTCTATCTAAATACAGATGGCGGTGTAGATATTTATATTTTCATACAGATGGCGGTGTAGATATTTCCATGTTTATACAGATAGCGGTGAAGATGTATGCATGTTTACACAGATAGCGCTGTAGATATTTCCATGTTCATCCAGATGGCTGTGTAGATATATCCATCTTCATACAGATAGCGGTGTAGATATTTCCATGTTCATACAGATAACGGTGTAGCTATTTCCATGTTCATACAGATAGCGGTGTAGATATTTCCATGTTTATACAGATAGCGGTGAAGGTGTATGCATGTTTACACAGATAGCGGTGTAGATATTTCCATGTTCATACAGATAGCGGTGTAGATATTTCCATGTTCATCCAGATGGCTGTGTAGATATATCCATGTTCATACAGATAGCGGTGTAGATATCTCCATGTTCATACAGATAGTGGTGTAGATATTTCCATGTTCATACAGAGAGCAGTGTAGCTATTTCCATGTTCATACAGATGGCGGAGCAGTTATTTCCATGTTCATACAGATAGCGGTGTTGTTATTTCCATGTGTAAAGAGATAGCTGTGTAGATATTTAAATGTATATGCAGATAGCAGTGTAGATATTTCCATTTTCATGCAGATAGCGGTGTAGATATTTCCATGTTCAAACAGATAGCGGTGTAGATATTTCCTTGTTCATACAGATAGCGAAGTAGATATTTCCATGTTCATACAGATAGCGGTGTAGATATTTCCATGTTTATACAGATAGCGGTGAAGATCTATGCATGTTTACAGAGATAGCGGTGTAGATATTTCCATGTTCATCCAGATGGCTGTGTAGATATATCCATGTTCATACAGATAGCGGTGTAGCTATTTCCATGTTCATACAGATAGCGGTGTAGATATTTCCATGTTCATACGGATAGCGGTGTAGATATTTCCATGTTCATACAGATAGCGGTGCTGATATTTCCTTGTTTATACAGGCAGCGGTGTAGATATTTGCATGTTTATACAGATAGCGGTTTAGATATTTCCTTCTTAATACAGATGGCGGCGTAGATATTTATATGTTCATACAGATGGCGTTGTAGATATTTCCATGTTTATACAGAGAGCAGTGTAGATATCTCCATCTTAATACAGATGGCGGTGTAGATATTTATATGTTCATACAGATGGCGGTGCAGATATTTCCATGTACATACAGATGGCGGTGTAGATATTTCCATGTTCATACAGATAGCGGTGTAGTTATTTCCATGTGTAAAGAGATAGCTGTGTAGATATTGCCATGTAAATGCAGATAGCTGTGTAGATATTTCCATTTTCATGCAGGTAGCGGTGTATATATTTCCATCTTCAAACAGATAGCAGTGTGGATATTTCCATGTTCATACAGATAGCGGTGTAGATATTTCCATGTTTATACAGATAGCGGTGAAGATGTATGCATGTTTACACAGATAGCGCTGTAGATATTTCCATGTTCATCCAGATGGCTGTGTAGATATATCCATCTTCATACAGATAGCGGTGTAGATATTTCCATGTTCATACAGATAACGGTGTAGCTATTTCCATGTTCATACAGATAGCGGTGTAGATATTTCCATGTTTATACAGATAGCGGTGAAGGTGTATGCATGTTTACACAGATAGCGGTGTAGATATTTCCATGTTCATACAGATAGCGGTGTAGATATTTCCATGTTCATCCAGATGGCTGTGTAGATATATCCATGTTCATACAGATAGCGGTGTAGATATTTCCATGTTCATACAGATAGTGGTGTAGATATTTCCATGTTCATACAGAGAGCAGTGTAGCTATTTCCATGTTCATACAGATGGCGGAGCAGTTATTTCCATCTTCATACAGATAGCGGTGTTGTTATTTCCATGTGTAAAGAGATAGCTGTGTAGATATTTAAATGTATATGCAGATAGCAGTGTAGATATTTCCATTTTCATGCAGATAGCGGTGTAGATATTTCCATGTTCAAACAGATAGCGGTGTAGATATTTCCTTGTTCATACAGATAGCGAAGTAGATATTTCCATGTTCATACAGATAGCGGTGTAGATATTTCCATGTTTATACAGATAGCGGTGAAGATCTATGCATGTTTACAGAGATAGCGGTGTAGATATTTCCATGTTCATCCAGATGGCTATGTAGATATATCCATGTTCATACAGATAGCGGTGTAGCTATTTCCATGTTCATACAGATAGCGGTGTAGATATTTCCATGTTCATACAGATAGCGGTGTAGATATTTCCATGTTCATAAAGATAGCGGTGCTGATATTTCCTTGTTTATACAGGCAGTGGTGTAGATATTTCCATGTTTATACAGATAGCGGTTTAGATATTTCCTTCTTAATACAGATGGCGGCGTAGATATTTATATGTTCATACAGATGGCGGTGTAGATATTTCCATGTTTATACAGATAGCAGTGTAGATATCTCCATCTTAATACAGATGGCGGTGTAGATATTTACATGTTCATACAGATGGCGGTGCAGATATTTCCATGTACATACAGATGGCGGTGTAGATATTTCCATGTTCATACAGATAGCGGTGTAGTTATTTCCATGTGTAAAGAGATAGCTGTGTAGATATTGCCATGTATATGTAGGTAGCTGTGTAGATATTTCCATTTTCATGCAGGTAGCGGTGTATATATTTCCATCTTCAAACAGATAGCAGTGTGGATATTTCCATGTTCATACAGATAGCGGTGTAGATATTTCCATGTTTATTCAGATAGCGGTTTAGATATTTCCTTCTTAATACAGATGGCGGCGTAGATATTTATATGTTCATACAGATGGTGGTGTAGATATTTCCATGTTTATACAGATAGCAGTGTAGATATCTCCATCTTAATACAGATGGCGGTGTAGATATTTATATGTTCATACAGATGGCGGTGCAGATATTTCCATGTACATACAGATGGCGGTGTAGATATTTCCATGTTCATACAGATAGTGGTGTAGTTATTTCCATGTGTAAAGAGATAGCTGTGTAGATATTGCCATGTATATGCAGATAGCTGTGTAGATATTTCCATTTTCATGCAGGTAGCGGTGTGTATATTTCCATCTTCAAACAGATAGCGGTGTGGATATTTCCATGTTCATACAGATAGCGGTGTAGATATTTCCATGTTTATTCAGATAGCGGTGGAGATGTATGCATGTTTACACAGATGGCGGTGTGGATATTTCCATGTTCATCCAGAGGGCTGTTTAGATATATCCATGTTCATACAGATAGCAGTGTAGATATTTCCATGTTCATACAGATAGCGGTGTAGATATTTCCATGTTCATACAGATAGCGGTGCTGTTATTTCCATGTTTATACAGGTAGCGGTGTAGATATTTCCATGTTTATACAGATAGCGGTGTAGATATTTCCATGTTTATACAGATAGCGGTGTAGATATCTCCATCTTCATACAGACGGTGGTGTAGATATATATATGTTCATACAGATGGCGGTGCAGATATTTCCATGTTCATACACATGGCGGTGTAGATATTTCCATGTTCATACAGATAGCGGTGTAGTTATTTCCATGTGTAAAGAGATAGCTGTGTAGATATTTCCATGTATATGCAGATAGCAGTGTAGATATTTCCATTTTCATGCAGATAGCGGTGTAGATATTTCCATGTTCAAACAGATAGCGGTGTAGATATTTCCATGTTCATACAGATAGCGGTGCAGACACTTCCATGCTCATACAGATAGCGGTGTAGATATTTCCATGTTTATACAGATAGCGGTGAAGATGTATGCATGTTTACACAGATAGCGCTGTAGATATTTCCATGTTCATATAGATGGCTGTGTAGATATATCCATGTTCATACAGATAGCGGTGTAGATATTTCCATGTTCATACAGATAGCGGTGTAGCTATTTCCATGTTCATACAGATAGCGGTGTAGATATTTCCATGTTTATACAGATAGCGGTGAAGATGTATGCATGTTTACACAGATAGCGGTGTAGATATTTCCATGTTCATACAGATAGCGGTGTAGATATTTCGATGTTCATACAGATGGCGGTGTAGATATTTCCATGTACATACAGATAGCGGTGTAGCTATTTCCATGTTCATACAGATGGCGGAGAAGATATTTCCATGTTCATACAGATAGCGGTGTAGTTATTTCCATGTGTAAAGAGATAGCTGTGTAGATATTTAAATGTATATGCAGATAGCAGTGTAGATATTTCCATTTTCATGCAGATAGCGGTGTAGATATTTCCATGTTCAAACAGATAGCGGTGTAGATATTTCCATGTTCATACAGATAGCGGTGTAGATATTTCCATGTTCATACAGATAGCGGTGTAGATATTTCCATGCTTATACAGATAGCGGTGAAGATCTATGCATGTTTACAGAGATAGCGGAGTGGATATTTCCATGTTCATCCAGATGGCTGTGTAGATATATCCATGTTCATGCTGATAGCGGTGTAGCTATTTCCATGTTCATACAGATAGCATTGTAGATATTTCCATGTTCATACAGATAGCGGTGTAGATATTTCCATGTTCATACAGATAGCGGTGCTGATATTTCCTTGTTTATACAGGCAGCGGTGTAGATATTTCCATGTTTATACAGATAGCGGTTTAGATATTTCCTTCTTAATACAGATGGCGGCGTAGATATTTATATGTTCATACAGATGGCGTTGTAGATATTTCCATGTTTATACAGATAGCAGTGTAGATATCTCCATCTTAATACAGATGGCGGTGTAGATATTTATATGTTCATACAGATGGCGGTGCAGATATTTCCGTGTACATACAGATGGCGGTGTAGATATTTCCATGTTCATACAGATAGCGGTGTAGTTATTTCCATGTGTAAAGAGATAGCTGTGTAGATATTGCCATGTATATGCTGATAGCTGTGTAGATATTTCCATTTTCATGCAGGTAGCGGTGTATATATTTCCATCTTCAAACAGATAGCAGTGTGGATATTTCCATGTTCATACAGATAGCGGTGTAGATATTTCCATGTTTATACAGATAGCGGTGAAGATGTATGCATGTTTACACAGATAGCGCTGTAGATATTTCCATGTTCATCCAGATGGCTGTGTAGATATATCCATCTTCATACAGATAGCGGTGTAGATATTTCCATGTTCATACAGATAACGGTGTAGCTATTTCCATGTTCATACAGATAGCGGTGTAGATATTTCCATGTTTATACAGATAGCGGTGAAGGTGTATGCATGTTTACACAGATAGCGGTGTAGATATTTCCATGTTCATACAGATAGCGGTGTAGATATTTCCATGTTCATCCAGATGGCTGTGTAGATATATCCATGTTCATACAGATAGCGGTGTAGATATTTCCATGTTCATACAGATAGTGGTGTAGATATTTCCATGTTCATACAGAGAGCAGTGTAGCTATTTCCATGTTCATACAGATGGCGGAGCAGTTATTTCCATGTTCATACAGATAGCGGTGTTGTTATTTCCATGTGTAAAGAGATAGCTGTGTAGATATTTAAATGTATATGCAGATAGCAGTGTAGATATTTCCATTTTCATGCAGATAGCGGTGTAGATATTTCCATGTTCAAACAGATAGCGGTGTAGATATTTCCTTGTTCATACAGATAGCGAAGTAGATATTTCCATGTTCATACAGATAGCGGTGTAGATATTTCCATGTTTATACAGATAGCGGTGAAGATCTATGCATGTTTACAGAGATAGCGGTGTAGATATTTCCATGTTCATCCAGATGGCTGTGTAGATATATCCATGTTCATACAGATAGCGGTGTAGTTATTTCCATGTTCATACAGATCGCGGTGTAGATATTTCCATGTTCATACAGATAGCGGTGTAGATATTTCCATGTTCATAAAGATAGCGGTGCTGATATTTCCTTGTTTATACAGGCAGTGGTGTAGATATTTCCATGTTTATACAGATAGCGGTTTAGATATTTCCTTCTTAATACAGATGGCGGCGTAGATATTTATATGTTCATACAGATGGCGGTGTAGATATTTCCATGTTTATACAGATAGCAGTGTAGATATCTCCATCTTAATACAGATGGCGGTGTAGATATTTACATGTTCATACAGATGGCGGTGCAGATATTTCCATGTACATACAGATGGCGGTGTAGATATTTCCATGTTCATACAGATAGCGGTGTAGTTATTTCCATGTGTAAAGAGATAGCTGTGTAGATATTGCCATGTATATGTAGGTAGCTGTGTAGATATTTCCATTTTCATGCAGGTAGCGGTGTATATATTTCCACCTTCAAACAGATAGCGGTGTGGATATTTCCATGTTCATACAGATAGCGGTGTAGATATTTCCATGTTTATTCAGATAGCGGTGAAGATGTATGCATGTTTACACAGATGGCGGTGTGGATATTTCCATGTTCATCCAGAGGGCTGTTTAGATATATCCATGTTCATACAGATAGCGGTGTAGATATTTCCATGTTCATACAGATAACGGTGTAGATATTTCCATGTTTATACAGATAACGGTGTAGATATTTCCATGTATATGCAGATAGCTGTGTAGATATTTCCATTTTCATGCAGACAGCGGTGTAGATATTTCCATGTTCAGATAGCGGTGTAGATATTTCCATGTTCATACAGATAGCGGTGTAGATATTTCCGTGTTTATACAGATTGCGGTGAAGATGTATGCATATTTACACAGATAGCGGTGTAGATATTTCCATGTTCATACAGATAGCGGTGTAGATATTTCCGTGTTCATCCAGATGGCTGTGTAGATATATCCATGTTCATACAGATAGCGGTGTAGATATTTCCATGTTCATACAGGTAGTGGTGTAGATATTTCCATGTTTGTACAGATAGCGGTGTAGCTATTTCCATGTTCATACAGATAGCGGTGTAGAAATTTCCATGTTCATAGAGATAGCGGTTAGATATTTCCATGTTCATAGAGATAGCGGTGCTGATATTTCCATGTTTATACAGGTAGCGTTGTAGATATTTCCATGTTTATACAGATTGCGGTGTAGATATTTCCATGTTTATACAGATAGCGGTGTAGATATTTCCAAGTTTATACAGATAGCGGTGTAGATATCTGCATCTTAATATAGATGGCGGTGCAGATATTTATATGTTCATAGAGATGGCGGTTCAGATATTTCCATGTTCATGCAGATGGCGGTGTAGATATTTGTATGTTTATAGAGATAGCGCTGTAGTTATTTCCATGTGTAAAGAGATAGCTTTGTAGTTATTTCCATGTATATGCAGAGAGCTGTGTAGATATTTCCATTTTCATGCAGATAGCGGTTTATTTATTTCCATGTTCAAACAGATAGCGGTGAAGATATTTCCATGTTCATAGAGATAGCGGTGTAGATATTTCCATGTTTATACAGATAGCGGTGAAGATGTATGCATGTTTACACATGTAGCGGTGTAGATATTTCCATGTTCATACAGATAGCGGTGTAGATATTTTCATGTTCATCCAGATGGCTGTGTAGATATATCCATGTTCATACAGATGGCGGTGAAAATATTTCCATGTTCAGATAGCGGTGTAGATATTTCCATGTTCATACAGATAGCGGTGTAGATATTTCCATGTTCATACAGACAGCGGTGCTGATATTTCCATGTTCATCCAGATGGCTGTGTAGATATATCTATCTTCATACAGAAGGTGGTGAAGATATTTCCATCTTCATACAGATATCGGTGTAGATATTTCCGTGTTCATACAGATAGCAGTGTAGGTATTTCTATGTTCATACAGATAGCGGTGCTGATATTTCCATGTTTATACAGATAGCGGTGAAGATGTATGCATGTTTACACAGATAGCGTTGTAGATATTTCCATGTTTATACAGATAGCGGTGTAGATATTTCCATGTTCATCCAGATGACTGTGTATGTATATCCATGTTCATACAGATGGCAGTGAAGATATTTATATCTTCATACAGATGGCGGTGTAGATATTTCCATGCTCATACAGATAGCGGTGTAGATATTTCCATGTTTATACATATAGCGGTGTAGATATCTCCATCTTAATACAGATGGCGGTGCAGATACTTATATGTTCAAACAGATGGCGGTGCAGATATTTCCATGTTCATACAGATGGCGGTGTAGATATTTCGATGTTTATAGAGATATCGGTGTAGTTATTTCCATGTGTAAAGAGATAGCTTTGTAGATATTTCCATGTATATGCAGATAGCTGTGTAGATATTTCCATTTTCATGCAGATAGCGGTGTAGATATTTCCATGCTCAAACAGATAGCGGTGTAGATATTTCCATGTTCATACAGATAGCGGTGTAGATATTTCCATGTTTATACAGATAGCGGTGTAGATATTTCCATATTTATACAGATAGCGGTGTAGATATTTCCATGTTCATACAGATAGCGGTGTAGCTATTTCCATGTTCATACAGATAGCGGTGTAGATATTTCCATGTTCATCCAGATGGCTGTGTAGATATTTCCATGTTCATACAGATAGCGGTGCTGATATTTCCATGTTCATACAGATGGCGGTGTAGATATTTCCATGTTTATAGAGATATCTGTGTAGTTATTTCCATGTGTAAAGAGATAGCTTTGTAGATATTTCCATGTATATGCAGATAGCTGTGTAGATATTTCCATTTTCATGCAGATAGCGGTGTAGATATTTCCATGCTCAAACAGATAGCGGTGTAGATATTTCCATGTTCATACTGATAGCGGTGTAGATATTTCCATGTTTATACAGATAGCGGTGAAGGTGTGTGCTTGTTTACACAGATAGTGGTGTAGATATTTCCATGTTCATACAGATAGCGGTGTAGATATTTCCATGTTCATCCAGATGGCTGTGTAGACATATCCATGTTCATACAGATAGCGGTGCTGATATTTCCATGTTCATACAGATGGCGGTGTAGATATTTCCATGTTTATAGAGATATCGGTGTAGTTATTTCCATGTGTAAAGAGATAGATTTGTAGATATTTCCATGTATATGCAGATAGCTGTGTAGATATTTCCATTTTCATGCAGATAGTGCTGTAGATATTTCCATGGTCAAACAGGTAGCGGTGTAGATATTTCCATGTTCATACAGATAGTGGTGTAGATATTTCCATGTTTATACAGATAGCGGTGAAGATGTATGCTTGTTTACACAGATAGCGGTGTAGATATTTCCATGTTCATACAGATAGCGGGGTAGATATTTCCATGTTCATCCAGATGGCTGTGTAGACATATCCATGTTCATACAGATAGCGGTGCTGATATTTCCATATTCATCCAGATGGCTGTGTAGATATTTCCATGTTCATACAGATAGCGGTTTAGATATTTCCATGTTTATACAGATAGTGGTGTATATATTTCCATGCTTATAGAGATAGCGGTGTAGATATTTCCATGTTTATACAGATAGCGGTGAAGATGTATGCATGTTTACACACAAAGCGGTGAATATATTTCCATGTTCATACAGATAGTGGTGTAGATATTTCCATGTTCATCCAGATGGCTGTGTAGATATATCCATGTTCATACAGATGGCGGTGAAGATATTTCCATGTTCATACAGATAGCGGTGTAGATATTTCCATGTTCATACAGATAGCGGTGTAGATATTTCCATGTTCATACAGATAGCGGTGCTGATATTTCCATGTTTATACAGATAGCGGTGTAGATATTTCCATGTTTATACAGATAGCGGTGTAGATATTTCTATGTTTATACACATAGTGGTGTAGATATTTCCATGTTCATACAGATAGCGGTGTAGATATTTCCATGTTCTACAGATAGCGGTGCTGATATTTCCATGTTTATACAGGTAGCGGTGTAGATATTTCCATGTTTGTACAGATAGCGGTGTAGATATTTCCATGTTTATACAGATAGCGGTGTAGATATTTCCATGTTTATACTGATAGCGGTGTAGATATCTCCATCTTAATACAGATGGCGGTGCAGATGTTTATATGTTCATAGAGATGGCGGTTCAGATATTTCCATGTTCATACAGATGGCGGTGTAGATATTTCCATGTGTATAGAGATAGCGGTGTAGTTATTTCCATGTGTAAAGAGATAGCTTTGTAGATATTTCCATGTATATGCAGATAGCTGTGTAGATATTTCTATTTTCATGCAGATAGCGGTTTAGATATTTCCATGTTCGTACAGATAGCGGTGTAGATATTTCCATGTTCATACAGATAGCCTTGTAGACATTTCCATGTTTATACAGATAGTGGTGAAGATGTATGCATGTTTACACAGATAGCGGTGTAGATATTTCCATGTTCAAACAGATAGCGGTGTAGATATTTCAATGTTCACACAGATAGCGGTTTAGATATTTCCTTCTTAATACAGATGGCGGTGTAGATATTTATATGTTCATACAGATGGCGGTGCAGATATTTCCATGTTCATACAGATGGCGGTGTAGATATTTCCATGTTTATAGAGATAGCGGTGTAGTTATTTCCATGTGTTAAGAGATAGCTGTGTAGATATTTCCATGTATTTGCAGATAGCTGTGTAGATATTTCCATTTTCATGCAGACAGCGGTGTAGATATTTCCATGTTCAAACAGATAGCAGTGTAGATATTTCCATGTTCATACAGATAACGGTGTAGATATTTCCATGTCCATACAGATGGCGGTGTAGATATTTCCATGTTCATACAGATGGCGGTGATGATATTTCCATGTTTATACAGGTAGTGGTGTAGATATTTCCATGTTTATACAGATAGCGGTGTAGATATTTCCATGTTTATACAGATAGCGGTGTAGATAATTCCATGTTTATACAGATAGCAGTGTAGATATCTCCATCTTAATACAGATGGCGGTGTAGATATTTATATGTTCATACAGATGGCGGTGCAAATATTTCCATGTTCATACAGATAGCGGTGTAGTTATTTCCATGTGTAAAGAGATAGCTGTGTAGATATTTAAATGTATATGCAGATAGCAGTGTAGATATTTCCATTTTCATGCAGATAGCGGTGTAGATATTTCCATGTTCAAACAGATAGCTGTGTAGATATTTCCATGTTCATACAGATAGCGGTGTAGATATTTCCATGTTCATACAGATAGCGGTGTAGATATTTCCATGTTTATACAGATAGCGGTGAAGATCTATGCATGTTTACAGAGATAGCGGTGTAGATATTTCCATGTTCATCCAGATGGCTGTGTAGATATATCCATGTTCACACAGATAGCGGTGTAGCTATTTCCATGTTCATACAGATAGCGGTGTAGATATTTCCATGTTCATACAGATAGCGGTGTAGATATTTCCATGTTCATACAGATAGCGGTGCTGATATTTCCTTGTTTATACAGGCAGCGGTGTAGATATTTCCATGTTTATACAGATAGCGGTTTAGATATTTCCTTCTTAATACAGATGGCGGCGGAGATATTTATATGTTCATACAGATGGCGGTGTAGATATTTCCATGTTTATACAGATAGCAGTGTAGATATCTCCATCTTAATACAGATGGCGGTGTAGATATTAATATGTTGTTACAGATGGCGGTGCAGATATTTCCATGTTCATACAGATGGCGGTGTAGATATTTCCATGTTTATAGAGATAGCGGAGTAGATATTTCCATGTTTATACAGATAGCAGTGGAGATATCTCTATCTAAATACAGATGGCGGTTTAGATATTTATATTTTCATACAGATGGCGGTGTAGATATTTATATGTTCGTACAGATGGCGGTGTAGATATTTCCATGTTTATACAGATAGCAGTGTAGGTATCTCCATCTTAATACAGATGGCGGTGTAGATATTTATATGTTCATACAGATGGCGGTGCAGATATTTCCATGTTCATACAGATGGCGGTGTAGATATTTCCATGTTCATACAGATAGCGGTTTAGTTATTTCCATGTGTAAAGAGATAGCTGTGTAGATATTTAAATGTATATGCAGATAGCAGTGTAGATATTTCCATTTTCATGCAGATAGCGGTGTAGATATTTCCATGTTCAAACAGATAGCGGTGTAGATATTTCCATGTTCATACAGATACCGGTGTAGATATTTCCATGTTCATAGAGATAGCGGTGTAGATATTTCCATGTTCATACAGATAGCGGTGCTGATATTTCCATGTTTGTACAGGTAGCGGTGTAGATATTTCCATGTTTAGACAGATTGCGGTGTAGATATTTCCATGTTTATACAGATAGCGGTGTAGATATTTCCAAGTTTATACAGATAGAGGTGTAGATATCTCCATCTTAATATAGATGGCGGTGTAGATATTTATATGTTCATACAGATGGCGGTGCAGATATTTCCATGTTCATACAGATGGCGGTGTAGCTATTTCCATGTTTATAGAGATAGTGCTGTACTTATTTCCATGTGTAAAGAGATAGCTTTGTAGGTATTTCCATGTATATGCAGATAGCTGTGTAGATATTTCCATTTTCATGCAGATAGCCGTGTAGATATTTCCATGTTCAAACAGATAGCGGTGTAGATATTTCCATGTTCATACAGATAGCAGTATAGATATTTCCATGTTTTTACAGATAGCGGTGAAGATGTATGCATGTTTACACAGATAGCGGTGTAGATATTTCCATGTTCATACAGTTAGCGGTGTAGATATTTCCATGTTCATCCAGATGGCTGTGTAGACATATCCATGTTCATACAGATGGCGGTGAAGATATTTCCATGTTCATACAGATAGCGGTGTAGTTATTTCCATGTGTAAAGAGATAGCTGTGTAGATATTTCCATGTATACGTAGATAGCTGTGTATATATTTCCATTTTCATGCAGATAGCGGTTTAGATATTTCCATGTTTAAACAGATAGCGGTGTAGATATTTCCGTGTTCATACAGATAGCGGAGTAGATATTTCCATGTTCATACAGATAGCGGTGTAGATACTTCCATGTTCATACAGATAGAGGCGCTGATATTTCCATGTTCATACAGATAGCGGGGTTGATATTTCCATGTTTATACAGATAGCGGTGTAGATATTTCCATGTTTATACAGATAGCGGTGTAGATATTTCCATGTTTATACAGATAGCGGTGTAGGTATCTTCATCTTAATACAGATGGCGGTGTAGATATTTATGTGTTCATACAGATGGCGGTGCAGATATTTCCACGTTCATACAGATAGCGGTGTAGTTATTTCCATGTGTAAAGAGATAGCTGTGTAGATATTTCCATGTATATGCAGATAGCTGTGTAGATATTCCTATTTTCATGCAGATAGCGGTTTAGATATTTCCATGTTCGTACTGATAGCAGTGTAGATATTTCCATGTTCATACAGATAGCCTTGTAGACATTTCCATGTTTATACAGATAGTGGTGAAGATGTATGCATGTTTACACAGATAGCGGTGTAGATATTTCCATGTTCATACAGATAGCGGTGTAGATATTTCAATGTTCATACAGATAGCGGTTTAGATATTTCCTTCTTAATACAGATGTCGGTGTAGATATTTATATGTACATACAGATGGCGGTGCAGATATTTCCATGTTCATACAGATGGCGGTGTAGATATTTCCATGTTTATAGAGATAGCAGTGTAGTTATTTCCATGTGTTAAGAGATAGCTGTGTAGATATTTCCATGTATTTGCAGATAGCTGTGTAGATATTTCCATTTTCATGCAGACAGCGGTGTAGATATTTCCATGTTCAAACAGATAGCAGTGTAGATATTTCCATGTTCGTACAGATAACGGTGTAGATATTTCCATGTTCATACAGATGGCGGTGTAGATATTTCCATGTTCATACAGATGGCGGTGATGATATTTCCATGTTTATACAGGTAGTGGTATAGATATTTCCATGTTTATACAGATAGCGGTGTAGATATTTCCATGTTTATACAGATAGCGGTGTAGATAATTCCATGTTTATACAGATAGCAGTGTAGATATCTCCATCTTAATACAGATGGCGGTGTAGATATTTATATGTTCATACAGATGGCGGTGCAGATATTTCCATGTTCATGCAGATAGCGGTGTAGTTATTTCCATGTGTAAAGAGATAGCTGTGTAGATATTTAAATGTATATGCAGATAGCAGTGTAGATATTTCCATTTTCATGCAGATAGCGGTGTAGATATTTCCATGTTCAAACAGATAGCGGTGTAGATATTTCCATGTTCATACAGATAGCGGTGTAGATATTTCCATGTTCATACAGATAGCGGTGTAGATATTTCCATGTTTATACAGATAGCGGTGAAGATCTATGCATGTTTACAGAGATAGCGGTGTAGATATTTCCATGTTCATCCAGATGGCTGTGTAGATATATCCATGTTCACACAGATAGCGGTGTAGCTATTTCCATGTTCATACAGATAGCGGTGTAGATATTTCCATGTTCATACAGATAGCGGTGTAGATATTTCCATGTTCATACAGATAGCGGTGCTGATATTTCCTTGTTTATACAGGCAGCGGTGTAGATATTTCCATGTTTATACAGATAGCGGTTTAGATATTTCCTTCTTAATACAGATGGCGGCGGAGATATTTATATGTTCATACAGATGGCGGTGTAGATATTTCCATGTTTAAACAGATAGCAGTGTAGATACCTCCATCTTAATACAGATGGCGGTGTAGATATTTATATGTTCTGACAGATGGCGGTGCAGATATTTCCATGTTCATACAGATGGCGGTGTAGATATTTCCATGTTTATAGAGATAGCGGAGTAGATATTTCCATGTTTATACAGATAGCAGTGGAGATATCTCTATCTAAATACAGATGGCGGTGTAGATATTTATATTTTCATACAGATGGCGGTGTAGATATTTATATGTTCGTACAGATGGCGGTGTAGATATTTCCATGTTTATACAGATAGCAGTGTAGGTATCTCCATCTTAATACAGATGGCGGTGTAGGTATTTATATGTTCATACAGATGGCGGTGCAGATATTTCCATGTTCATACAGATGGCGGTGTAGATATTTCCATGTTCATACAGATAGCGGTTTAGTTATTTCCATGTGTAAAGAGATAGCTGTGTAGATATTTAAATGTATATGCAGATAGCAGTGTAGATATTTCCATTTTCATGCAGATAGCGGTGTAGATATTTCCATGTTCAAACAGATAGCGGTGTAGATATTTCCATGTTCATACAGATAGCGGTGTAGATATTTCCATGTTCATAGAGATAGCGGTGTAGATATTTCCATGTTCATACAGATAGCGGTGCTGATATTTCCATGTTTGTACAGGTAGCGGTGTAGATATTTCCATGTTTATACAGATTGCGGTGTAGATATTTCCATGTTTATACAGATAGCGGTGTAGATATTTCCAAGTTTATACAGATTGAGGTGTAGATATCTCCATCTTTATATAGATGGTGGTGTAGATATTTAAATGTTCATACAGATGGCGGTGCAGATATTTCCATGTTCATACAGATGGCGGTGTAGCTATTTCCATGTTTATAGAGATAGCGCTGTACTTATTTCCATGTGTAAAGAGATAGCTTTGTAGGTATTTCCATGTATATGCAGATAGCTGTGTAGATATTTCCATTTTCATGCAGATAGCCGTGTAGATATTTCCATGTTCAAACAGATAGCGGTGTAGATATTTCCATGTTCATACAGATAGCAGTATAGATATTTCCATGTTTTTACAGATAGCGGTGAAGATGTATGCATGTTTACACAGATAGCGGTGTAGATATTTCCATGTTCATACAGTTAGCGGTGTAGATATTTCCATGTTCATCCAGATGGCTGTGTAGAGATATCCATGTTCATACAGATGGCGGTGAAGATATTTCCATGTTCATACAGATAGCGGTGTAGTTATTTCCATGTGTAAAGAGATAGCTGTGTAGATATTTCCATGTATACGCAGATAGCTGTGTATATATTTCCATTTTCATGCAGATAGCGGTTTAGATATTTCCATGTTTAAACAGATAGCGGTGTAGATATTTCCGTGTTCATACAGATAGCGGAGTAGATATTTCCATGTTCAAACAGATAGCGGTGTAGATATTTCTATGTTCATACAGATAGCGGAGTAGACATTTCCATGTTCATACAGATAGCGGTGTAGATACTTCCATGTTCATACAGATAGAGGCGCTGATATTTCCATGTTCATACAGATAGCGGGGTTGATATTTCCATGTTTATACAGATAGCGGTGTAGATATTTCCATGTTTATACAGATAGCGGTGTAGATATTTCCATGTTTATACAGATAGCGGTGTAGGTATCTCCATCTTAATACAGATGGCGGTGTAGATATTTATGTGTTCATACAGATGGCGGTGCAGATATTTCCACGTTCATACAGATAGCGGTGTAGTTATTTCCATGTGTAAAGAGATAGCTGTGTAGATATTTCCATGTATATGCAGATAGCTGTGTGGATATTTCTATTTTCATGCAGATAGCGGTTTAGATATTTCCATGTTCGTACTGATAGCAGTGTAGATATTTCCATGTTCATACAGATAGCCTTGTAGACATTTCCATGTTTATACAGATAGCGGTGAAGATGTATGCATGTTTACACAGATTGCGGTGTAGATATTTCCATGTTCATACAGATAGCGGTGTAGATATTTCAATGTTCATACAGATAGCGGTTTAGATATTTCCTTCTTAATACAGATGTCGGTGTAGATATTTATATGTACATACAGATGGCGGTGCAGATATTTCCATGTTCATACAGATGGCGGTGTAGATATTTCCATGTTTATAGAGATAGCAGTGTAGTTATTTCCATGTGTTAAGAGATAGCTGTGTAAATATTTCCATGTATTTGCAGATAGCTGTGTAGATATTTCCATTTTCATGCAGACAGCGGTGTAGATATTTCCATGTTCAAACAAATAGCGGTGTAGATATTTCCATGTTCATACAGATAACGGTGTAGATATTTCCATGTTCATACAGATAGCGGTGTAGATATTTCCATGTTCATACAGATGGCGGTGTAGATATTTCCATGTTCATACAGATGGCGGTGCTGATATTTCCATGTTTATACAGGTAGTGGTGTAGATATTTCCATGTTTATACAGGTAGTGGTGTAGATATTTCCATGTTTATACAGATAGCGGTGTAGATAATTCCATGTTTATACAGATAGCAGTGTAGATATCTCCATCTTTATACAGATGGCGGTGTAGATATTTATATGTTCATACAGATGGCGGTGCAGATATTTCCATGTTCGTACAGATAGCGGTGTAGTTATTTCCATGTGTAAAGAGATAGCTGTGTAGATATTTAAATGTATATGCAGATAGCAGTGTAGATATTTCCATTTTCATGCAGATAGCGGTGTAGATATTTCCGTGTTCAAACAGATAGCGGTGTAGATATTTCCATGTTCATACAGATAGCGGTGTAGATATTTCCATGTTCATACAGATAGCGGTGTAGATATTTCCATGTTTATACAGATAGCGGTGAAGATCTACGCATGTTTACAGAGATAGCGGTGTAGATATTTCCATGTTCATCCAGATGGCTGTTTAGATATATCCATGTTCATACAGATAGCGGTGTAGCTATTTCCATGTTCATACAGATAGCGGTGTAGATATTTCCATGTTCATACAGATAGCGGTGTAGATATTTCCATGTTCATACAGATAGCGGTGGTGATATTTCCTTGTTTATACAGGCAGCGGTGTAGATATTTCCATGTTTATACACATAGCGGTTTAGATATTTCCTTCTTAATACAGATGGTGGCGTAGATATTTATATGTTCATACAGATGGCGGTGTAGATATTTCCATGTTTATACAGATAGCAGTGTAGATATCTCCATCTTAATACAGATGGCGGTGTAGATATTTATATGTTCATACAGATGGCGGTGCAGATATTTCCATGTTCATACAGGTGGCGGTGTAGATATTTCCATGTTTATAGAGATAGCGGAGTAGCTATTTCCATGTTTATACAGATAGCAGTGGAGATATCTCTATCTAAATACAGATGGCGGAGTAGATATTTATATTTTCATACATATGGCGGTGTAGATATTTATATGTTCGTACAGATGGCGGTGTAGATATTTCCATGTTTATACAGATAGCAGTGTAGGTATCTCCATCTTAATACAGATGGCGGTCTAGATATTTATATGTTCATACAGATGGCGGTGCAGATATTTCCGTGTTCATACAGATGGCGGTGTAGATATTTCCATGTTCATACAGATAGCGGTTTAGTTATTTCCATCTGTAAAGAGATAGCTGTGTAGATATTTAAATGTATATGCAGATAGCAGTGTAGATATTTCCATTTTCATGCAGATAGCGGTGTAGGTATTTCCATGTTCAAACAGATAGCGGTGTAGATATTTCCATGTTCATACAGATACCGGTGTAGATATTTCCATGTTCATAGAGATAGCGGTGTAGATATTTCCATGTTCATACAGATAACGGTGTAGATATTTCCATGTTCATACAGATAGCGGTGTAGATATTTCCATGTTCATACAGATGGCGGTGTAGATATTTCCATGTTCATACAGATGGCGGTGCTGATATTTCCATGTTTATACAGGTAGTGGTGTAGATATTTCCATGTTTATACAGATAGCGGTGTAGATATTTCCATGTTTATACAGATAGCGGTGTAGATAATTCCATGTTTATACAGATAGCGGTGTAGATATCTCCATCTTAATACAGATGGCGGTGTAGATATTTATATGTTCATACAGATGGCGGTGCAGATATTTCCATGTTCATACAGATAGCGGTGTAGTTATTTCCATGTGTAAAGAGATAGCTGTGTAGATATTTAAATGTATATGCAGATAGCAGTGTAGATATTTCCATTTTCATGCAGATAGCGGTATAGATATTTCCATGTTCAAACAGATAGCGGTGTAGATATTTCCATGTTCATACAGATAGCGGTGTAGATATTTCCATGTTCATACAGATAGCGGTGTAGATATTTCCACGTTTATACAGATAGCGGTGAAGATCTATGCATGTTTACAGAGATAGCGGTGTAGATATTTCCATGTTCATCCAGATGGCTGTGTAGATATATCCGTGTTCATACAGATAGCGGTGTAGCTATTTCCATGTTCATACAGATAGCGGTGTAGATATTTCCATGTTCATACAGATAGCGGTGTTGATATTTCCATGTTCATACAGATAGCGGTGCTGATATTTCCTTGTTTATACAGGCAGCGGTGTAGATATTTCCATGTTTATACAGATAGCGGTTTAGATATTTCCTTCTTAATACAGATGGTGACGTAGATATTTATATGTTCATACAGATCGCGGTGTAGATATTTACATGTTTATACAGATAGCAGTGTAGATATCTCCATCTTACTACAGATGGCGGTGTAGATATTTATATGTTCATACAGATGGCGGTGCAGATATTTCCATGTTCATACAGATGGCGGTGTAGATATTTCCATGTTTATAGAGATAGCGGAGTAGATATTTCCATGTTTATACAGATAGCAGTGGAGATATCTCTATCTAAATACAGATGGCGGTGTAGATATTTATATTTTCATACAGATGGCAGTGTAGATATTTATATGTTCGTACAGATGGCGGTGTAGATATTTCCATGTTTATACAGATAGCAGTGTAGGTATCTCCATCTTAATACAGATGGCGGTGTAGATATTTATATGTTCATACAGATGGCGGTGCAGATATTTCCATGTTCATACAGATGGCGGTGTAGACATTTCCATGTTCATACAGATAGCGGTTTAGTTATTTCCATGTGTAAAGAGATAGCTGTGTAGATATTTATATGTATATGCAGATAGCAGTGTAGATATTTCCATTTTCATGCAGATAGCGGTGTAGATATTTCCATGTTCAAACAGATAGCGATGTAGATATTTCTATGTTCATACAGATACCGGTGTAGATATTTCCATGTTCATAGAGATAGCGGTGTAGATATTTCCATGTTCATACAGATAGCGGTGCTGCTATTTCCATGTTTGTACAGGTAGAGGTGTAGATATTTCCATGTTTATACAGATTGCGGTGTAGATATTTCTATGTTTATACAGATAGCGGTGTAGATATTTCCAAGTTTATACAGATAGAGGTGTAGATATCTCCATCTTAATATAGATGGCGGTGTAGATATTTAAATGTTCATACAGATGGCGGTGCAGATATTTCCATGTTCATACAGATGGCGGTGTATCTATTTCCATGTTTATAGAGATATCGCTGTACTTATTTCCATGTGTAAAGAGATAGCTTTGTAGATATTTCCATGTATATGCAGATAGCTGTGTAGATATTTCCATTTTCATGCAGATAGCGTTGTAGATATTTCCATGTTCAGACAGCGGTGTAGATATTTCCATGTTCATACAGATAGCGGTGCTGATATTTCCATGTTTATACAGGTAGCGGTGTAGATATTTCCATGTTTATACAGATTTCGGTGTAGATATATCCATGTTTGTACAGATAGCGGTGTAGATATTTCCAAGTTTATACAGATAGCGGTGTAGTTATCTCCATCCTAATATAGATGGCGGTGTAGATATTTATATGTTCATACAGATGGCGGTGCAGATATTTCCATGTTCATACAGATGGCGGTGTAGATATTTGTATGTTTATAGAGATAGCGCTGTAGTTATTTCCATGTGTAAAGAGATAGCTTTGTAGATATTTCCATGTATATGCAGATCGCTGTGTAGATATTTCCACTTTCATGCAGATAGCGGTGTAGATATTTCCATGTTCAAACAGATAGCGGTGTAGATATTTCCATGTTCATACAGATAGCAGTGTAGATATTTCCATGTTTATATAGATAGCGGTGAAGATGTATGCATGTTTACACAGATAGCGTTGTAGATATTTCCATCTTCATACAGATAGCGGTGTAGATATTTCCATGTTCATCCACATGGCTGTGTAGATATATCCATGTTCATACAGATGGCGGTGAAGATATTTCCATGTTCATACAGATAGCGGTGTAGTTTTTTCCACATGTAAAGAGATAGCTGTGTAGGTATTTCCATGTATATGCAGATAGCTGTGTAGATATTTCCATTTTCATGCAGATAGCAGTTTAGATATTTCCATGTTCAAACAGATAGCGGTGTAGATATTTCCATGTTCATACAGATAGCGGTGTAGATATTTCCATGGTTATACAGATAGCAGTGAAGGTGTATGCATGTTTACACAGATAGCGGTGTAGATATTTCCATGTTCATACAGATAGCGGTGCTGATATTTCCATGTTTGTACAGGTAGCAGTGTAGTTATTTCCATGTTTATACAGATTGCGGTGTAGATATTTCCATGTTTATACAGATAGCGGTGTAGATATTTTCAAGTTTATACAGATAGTGGTGTAGATATTTCCATCTTAATATAGATGGCGGTGTAGATATTTAAATGTTCATACAGATGGCGGTGCAGATATTTCCATGTTCATACAGATGGCAGTGTAGCTATTTCCATGTTTACAGAGATAGCGCTGTACTTATTTCCATGTGTAAAGAGATAGCTTTGTAGATATTTCCATGTATATGCAGATCGCTGTGTAGATATTTCCATTTTCATGCAGATAGCCGTGTAGATATTTCCATGTTCAAACAGATAGCGGTGTCGATATTTCCATGTTCATACAGATAGCAGTGTAGATATTTCCATGTTTTTACAGATAGCGGTGAAGATGTATGCATGTTTACACAGATAGCGGTGTAGATATTTCCATGTTCGTACAGATAGCAGTGTAGATATTTCCATGTTCATCCAGATGGCTGTGTAGATATATCCATGTTCATACAGATGGCGGTGAAGATATTTCCATGTTCATACAGACAGCGGTGTAGTTATTTCCATGTGTAAAGATATAGCTGTGTAGATATTTCCATGTATATGCAGATAGCTGTGTATATATTTCCATTTTCATGCAGATAGCGGTTTAGATATTTCCATGTTTAATCAGATAGCGGTGTAGATATTTCCGTGTTCATACAGATAGCGGTGTAGATATTTCCATGTTCAAACAGACAGCGGTGTAGATATTTCCATGTTCATACAGATAGCGGTGTAGATATTACCATGTTCATACAGATAGCGGTGTAGATACTTCCATGTTCATACAGATAGAGGGGCTGATATTTCCATGTTCATACAGATTGCGGTGCTGATATTTCCATGTTTATACAGATAGCGGTGTAGATATTTCCATGTTTATACAGATAGCGGTGTAAATATTTCCATGTTTATACAGATAGCGTTGTAGATATCTCCTTCTTAATGCAGATGGCGGTGTAGATATTTATATGTTCATACAGATGGCGGTGCTGATATTTCCATGTTCCTACAGATGGCGGTGTAGATATTTCCATGTTTATATTGATAGCGGTGTAGTTATTTCCATGTGTAAAGAGATAGCTGCGTAGATATTTCCATGTATATGCAGATAGCTGTGTAGATATTTCCATTTTCATGCAGATAGCGTTGTAGATATTTCCATGTTCAGATAGCGGTGTAGATATTTCCATGTTCATACAGATAGCGGTGCTGATATTTCCATGTTTATACAGGTAGCGGTGTAGATATTTCCATGTTTATACAGATTGCGGTGTAGATATTTCCATGTTTGTACAGATAGCGGTGTAGATATTTCCAAGTTTATACAGATAGCGGTGTAGTTATCTCCATCCTAATATAGATGGCGGTGTAGATATTTATATGTTCATACAGATGGCGGTGCAGATATTTCCATGTTCATACAGATGGCGGTGTAGATATTTGTATGTTTATAGAGATAGCGCTGTAGTTATTTCCATGTGTAAAGAGATAGCTTTGTAGATATTTCCATGTATATGCAGATCGCTGTGTAGATATTTCCACTTTCATGCAGATAGCGGTGTAGATATTTCCATGTTCAAACAGATAGCGGTGTAGATATTTCCATGTTCATACAGATAGCAGTGTAGATATTTCCATGTTTATATAGATAGCGGTGAAGATGTATGCATGTTTACACAGATAGCGTTGTAGATATTTCCATCTTCATACAGATAGCGGTGTAGATATTTCCATGTTCATCCACATGGCTGTGTAGATATATCCATGTTCATACAGATGGCGGTGAAGATATTTCCATGTTCATACAGATAGCGGTGTAGTTTTTTCCACATGTAAAGAGATAGCTGTGTAGGTATTTCCATGTATATGCAGATAGCTGTGTAGATATTTCCATTTTCATGCAGATAGCAGTTTAGATATTTCCATGTTCAAACAGATAGCGGTGTAGATATTTCCATGTTCATACAGATAGCGGTGTAGATATTTCCA
Organism: Gorilla gorilla gorilla; assembly: GCF_029281585.2. Classification (NCBI taxonomy): domain Eukaryota; kingdom Metazoa; phylum Chordata; class Mammalia; order Primates; family Hominidae; genus Gorilla; species Gorilla gorilla. The sequence continues at coordinate 4,390,938 of NC_073244.2, read as the reverse complement.
TGGTTATACAGATAGCAGTGAAGGTGTATGCATGTTTACACAGATAGCGGTGTAGATATTTCCATGTTCATACAGATAGCGGTGCTGATATTTCCATGTTTGTACAGGTAGCAGTGTAGTTATTTCCATGTTTATACAGATTGCGGTGTAGATATTTCCATGTTTATACAGATAGCGGTGTAGATATTTTCAAGTTTATACAGATAGTGGTGTAGATATTTCCATCTTAATATAGATGGCGGTGTAGATATTTAAATGTTCATACAGATGGCGGTGCAGATATTTCCATGTTCATACAGATGGCAGTGTAGCTATTTCCATGTTTACAGAGATAGCGCTGTACTTATTTCCATGTGTAAAGAGATAGCTTTGTAGATATTTCCATGTATATGCAGATCGCTGTGTAGATATTTCCATTTTCATGCAGATAGCCGTGTAGATATTTCCATGTTCAAACAGATAGCGGTGTCGATATTTCCATGTTCATACAGATAGCAGTGTAGATATTTCCATGTTTTTACAGATAGCGGTGAAGATGTATGCATGTTTACACAGATAGCGGTGTAGATATTTCCATGTTCGTACAGATAGCAGTGTAGATATTTCCATGTTCATCCAGATGGCTGTGTAGATATATCCATGTTCATACAGATGGCGGTGAAGATATTTCCATGTTCATACAGACAGCGGTGTAGTTATTTCCATGTGTAAAGATATAGCTGTGTAGATATTTCCATGTATATGCAGATAGCTGTGTATATATTTCCATTTTCATGCAGATAGCGGTTTAGATATTTCCATGTTTAATCAGATAGCGGTGTAGATATTTCCGTGTTCATACAGATAGCGGTGTAGATATTTCCATGTTCAAACAGACAGCGGTGTAGATATTTCCATGTTCATACAGATAGCGGTGTAGATATTACCATGTTCATACAGATAGCGGTGTAGATACTTCCATGTTCATACAGATAGAGGGGCTGATATTTCCATGTTCATACAGATTGCGGTGCTGATATTTCCATGTTTATACAGATAGCGGTGTAGATATTTCCATGTTTATACAGATAGCGGTGTAAATATTTCCATGTTTATACAGATAGCGTTGTAGATATCTCCTTCTTAATGCAGATGGCGGTGTAGATATTTATATGTTCATACAGATGGCGGTGCTGATATTTCCATGTTCCTACAGATGGCGGTGTAGATATTTCCATGTTTATATTGATAGCGGTGTAGTTATTTCCATGTGTAAAGAGATAGCTGCGTAGATATTTCCATGTATATGCAGATAGCTGTGTAGATATTTCCATTTTCATGCAGATAGCGTTGTAGATATTTCCATGTTCAGATAGCGGTGTAGATATTTCCATGTTCATACAGATAGCGGTGCTGATATTTCCATGTTTATACAGGTAGCGGTGTAGATATTTCCATGTTTATACAGATTGCGGTGTAGATATTTCCATGTTTGTACAGATAGCGGTGTAGATATTTCCAAGTTTATACAGATAGCGGTGTAGTTATCTCCATCCTAATATAGATGGCGGTGTAGATATTTATATGTTCATACAGATGGCGGTGCAGATATTTCCATGTTCATACAGATGGCGGTGTAGATATTTGTATGTTTATAGAGATAGCGCTGTAGTTATTTCCATGTGTAAAGAGATAGCTTTGTAGATATTTCCATGTATATGCAGATCGCTGTGTAGATATTTCCACTTTCATGCAGATAGCGGTGTAGATATTTCCATGTTCAAACAGATAGCGGTGTAGATATTTCCATGTTCATACAGATAGCAGTGTAGATATTTCCATGTTTATATAGATAGCGGTGAAGATGTATGCATGTTTACACAGATAGCGTTGTAGATATTTCCATCTTCATACAGATAGCGGTGTAGATATTTCCATGTTCATCCACATGGCTGTGTAGATATATCCATGTTCATACAGATGGCGGTGAAGATATTTCCATGTTCATACAGATAGCGGTGTAGTTTTTTCCACATGTAAAGAGATAGCTGTGTAGGTATTTCCATGTATATGCAGATAGCTGTGTAGATATTTCCATTTTCATGCAGATAGCAGTTTAGATATTTCCATGTTCAAACAGATAGCGGTGTAGATATTTCCATGTTCATACAGATAGCGGTGTAGATATTTCCATGGTTATACAGATAGCAGTGAAGGTGTATGCATGTTTACACAGATAGCGGTGTAGATATTTCCATGTTCATACAGATAGCGGTGCTGATATTTCCATGTTTGTACAGGTAGCAGTGTAGTTATTTCCATGTTTATACAGATTGCGGTGTAGATATTTCCATGTTTATACAGATAGCGGTG